>NC_057797.1:760896336-761091201 GCF_018294505.1 Triticum aestivum | reverse complement strand
TTTGGAATGAATGACATATCTCTTTTGAAACAAGTAGTTTTTGAAAAATGAGTGAAATGGTAAAGTTAAGACTTGTCCAAATGTATCTGTGATTGATCTTGTTATGGATACACAAATATATTAAAAAACATTCAAAAAGAGATATGTCATTCATTCCAAAAACATATTTCACTTATTAAAAAACTGATTTCTCTCATTGAAAATATGGATTTCACTCTGTTTAGAAAATAACATTTTCACTCATTTCATAAAAGTGATTTTAATCAGTATAGTTATATTTCACAAATATCAGTTGGTCAGTTTGACTAACGATTTCTCTCATTTATGTGAAATTGATATTAAAAATGTGAAACTGGTTTTTTCAGTAATGCAAAACAGATGGTATCAAACTACAAAAGAAATATTTTTCAATACAAGCAAAACTATTTTTTCTTCAAATATGTGTGTTTCAGTGATGAGTAGATGTGAAATATATATGACTTGTAGTAAAAAGATGTGAAATAGATTTCAATTTTATTGAGAATGTAAGATTGTTTATATCAAAATATCTGAAATCAATGTCATCCAAAATATATGAAACAAATTGGTCCACTTGAAAAAGGTGAAGCCGATATCTTACAAAATAGGAACTGGATTCTTACAAAATATGTGGAGCAGATTGTAATAAAATTGTTTTCGCTCAGTTCAAAACACAGAATTCACTCATTTCACTCGATTTCACCCATTTCTAAAAAAAACTATTCTACTCATTACTTAAAAGTAGAGAATGTGCAATATATTCAAAACAGGGATTTCATTCATATCGAAACACTTATTTCACTTAATTTGAAGGACTGATTTCATTCAATTGAAAAACATAATTTCACTCATTTCCAGGAAAGACAGAGTCCATTAGTTTAAAACAACATATTTCACTCATATCAAGATTTCACTTGTTTGAAAATAAAAAATAATTTCACTCATTTGAGAACATCCAGTCTTTTGAAAAAACTAATTTCACTAAAAACTAAAACTAAAACCAAGATTTCACTAAAATTAATAGAGTTCACTCATTGGTGTTGTTCTAAGCAGTTACTCTCATGGTGGCACGCCGCTCTTCACTGATAGATGTTGGTGTAGTTTTTTTTATATAGTAGACAAATTTGGTTTAACCATGTATCTGTTGATTATTCATCTTATTTATTTTATTTCATGTAAGGAAATAATGGAAAAGTAGAAGTTAGTGTGTATAGGTAATTAATGAGTTCTGAAGTTTTCGCATATCCTAACCAGAAAGGAGAGCAAAGTTCGTCTGGTTGTATACTCAAGAAGTAGGAGTTATGTGTGTAGCAGAACATAAGTGGAATCGAAATGGATGAGAGTATTATTTATGTTGAAAACATGAAAATAATAGAATGGTGAACTCTCCTACTTGCCGCATTTACAAAATTTTCCTCTTTCCTATTGAAGGAGACCATGTGGTCCAAAACATCTATTTGCACTATTACTGTCACCATGACGAAGATGTGAAGACAGTGGCATATATACAATAGTAGATCAGCGATTGTGTGCGTTGTTGTGTGCATATATTTTTCGATGGAGAAATGAAACATGGAGGTTTAATTACATAATCACATACCCTATTGTGCTAAGGTTGGCATGAAAATTAACAGTACCAAACCCACATTAAAGGTAGGTCAAAACTAATGTAGAACTATTAACTTATATTTTTACTAAGTAGTAAACTATGTTAACGAAAGTTGAGAAAAACATGGGTCAATAAACAAACAAAATAAATAAATAATCATAACTTGTACAAGATATACATGTGTGCAGTGCGCTAACAGGTTACATCAGAAGAAAATTTCCTCCACATTATAACTGAAACTAACAAAGGAGTATATTTAACAGGAGCTACTTATTGTTAAAATGGTGAGCTCACATTGTGTCCGGGGTTGAATACAAATTGAAGAGTCTTATGCAAGCTCAGTGACTCTCGGTTTGAAAATGTGCATTATGCTTTGTTAGTTTACTACTTTGCTTGTGTCAAAACATTCAAGGAACTTTAAATAATCACAATATGAACTCAAAGTATGGCTGGAGAACAGGGAATCAAAATGTTGACATGACGACAAACATATCAATGCAGTATATTTCTTAAAATTAGCACATTATTAGTGTATAACAATGAATATAGCAGACATCTTAACTATCAAGTCGGACCATACCCATATAAACTGGAGGACTGAGAATATTTTTATTTGTTCGATTCTACCCAAAAGTATCAAGAAAAAGAATCATCACCAAGCCATAATAAGATAGGTGGGGCGCAGAGTCCATGTCTATCTAGACCCCAGCTCAGAATCATTGAATCTTTTTGACACAACCAAGAAGTAGCCAGATTATATGTCCACCCTTCCAGGATTAGCAAAATAAGGCTGACAGTATTCGTCAAGTATAGTTTCGATATGCTTCTCTAAATAAGCCTAGTACGATTCTTGAGCCCATCCAGTGTTCGAAAGCGAAGGTATGACATCGGTCAAAGATAATAAAGTTCCAAACATCCTGATAACATCACAAAAACAGAGACGCATTGATGATTCACCTGATAAAAACATGGAAACTAATGAATTGATACTTATCCTGGAAATGTGTGTATATTGTCACAAGAGGACCACAATCACAACATAGTAAGTATAATTACAATGGAAACTTAAACTGTGCAAGTGCATACAGAGATTTATCTCCCTGCTGCAGCTCGATAAGAAAGTTCTATTCTATGTCTATAGTAGACCAAGAGTTTATCTGGAAGAATTATTTCCTTTATCCACTTGTGCTCAACAATAAAAGCATTATCAAGGACGTCCAACTACTGAATTGTGCATCTTATAGTTGTAAAACTGTATATTCAATAGAGATGTCAACAATTTGTTTTTTTAATAGATAGGTGGGTTCTATACTCACTAATTTTAAGTGCCACATAAAGGGTATATTTATTAGTTCTTAGAAGCTAGACATTTGTGTTCATAAGGGAGAAAAATCACCCAAAACTAATTATTTCATGTACATATAGCATTCACCTAGTTGATGGAGTAAAATAATCATCAAGCGCGGTTGTTAGACGGAATTGTCAAACATCAACAAAAATGAACAATAACAGTAGCGGCGGGGTTTGAGAAACCTGAGCTTACTGAATCTGGACACAAGGATGAAGTGCCGATGTGCTTGTTGCAGAATCACATTAAGGAGAAGCAAAAATGCATGCCATGAAAAATTGATAGATTGTCATTTATATACCATCTGCATTTTTGTTATTGAACAAATTAAAGGGATGTGTGTCCAGAATGCAAATTACTCACTCTGTAAAGAAATATAAGAGTGTTTAAATCACTAAAATAATGATCTAAACAATCTTATATTTATTTACGGAGGGAGTAGTATACATGTACGCAATCACACAAATATCACGGTATTAGTCAAGTGCACAGTGTAGTGATATTAGGCCTGCAACCTGCAGAAGCATTTGTTAAATTCTTTTAAAAGGATTTTGAAATAACAATTGGCCTCTAGTTAGCAACTTCAAGGACGGTAGTTACAGAAAATACCAGATTCAGTCATTCAGAGTTCAATCGGGATATGTACATACCAGAAGTTATCATGTGCCTTTCAAGCGGATGACTTCGCTGGAGAGGATGTCCACCTTGTCTGCATTGACCTCGGCGATCTTCGTGTCATTGTCTACATGGCCGAGCTCAGCCTTATTTGGCCTCGGTGGACGGTGGTCATCAAAAGCTCACGCATGAACCTCTCTAACTCCTCTATCATGGTGAACATCATCTCCAAGTCCGCCACATGCTGGCCGCGCACGCAGTCAACCTCCCTCTACCAGTCCTCCCACTTCTGCACCTCGTCGTCGATGCCCTTCTCGTCTGGCCGGAACTTCTCGATCTCGGTGGCCTCCTCGGCCCACCACTTGGTGTCGTGGTGCGCGCACGGCAGATGCCAAGGGATGGCTAAAGAGAGGAAGAGGCTCGAAGGCACTGGTGGGCTCCAGAGGCGAGGTCGGCATGAGCGAGCACGGGACGCAAGACATACCTAGGTTCAGGGCTCTCCGGAGAGATAACACCCCTAGTCCTGCCGAGTGTGGTTTATATGTGACAGTACAGAGTTGATCCTAGAGCTGTATCGAGGAAGAAGGGAAGCAGGACAAGGCTTAGGCTGCTCCCTCTCCTTGTGTGTGTTCTCTACTGATCGGATCTCTTCACCCCCATGCATGGAGGCCTCCTAGGGGGTTTTATAGGTCAACTAAAGGAAATATGCCCTAGAGGCAATAATAAAGTTATTATTTATTTCCTTATTTCATGATAAATGTTTATTATTCATGCTAGAATTGTATTAACCGGAAACATAATACATGTGTGAATACATAGACAAACAGAGTGTCACTAGTATGCCTCTACTTGACTAGCTCGTTAATCAAAGATGGTTATGTTTCCTAGCCATGGACAAAGAGTTGTTATTTAATTAACGGGATCACATCATTAGTTGAATGATCTGATTGACATGACCCATTCCATTAGCTTAGCACCCGATCGTTTAGTATGTTGCTATTGCTTTCTTCATGACTTATACATGTTCCTATGACTATGAGATTATGCAACTCCCGTTTGCCGGAGGAACACTTTGTGTGCTACCAAACGTCACAACGTAACTGGGTGATTATAAAGGAGCTCTACAGGTGTCTCCAAAGGTACATGTTGGGTTGGCGTATTTCGAGATTAGGATTTGTCACTCCGATTGTCGGAGAGGTATCTCTGGGCCCTCTCGGTAATGCACATCACATAAGCCTTGCAAGCATTGCAACTAATGAGTTAGTTGCGGGATGATGTATTACGGAATGAGTAAAGAGACTTGCTGGTAACGAGATTGAACTAGGTATTGGATACCGACGATCGAATCTCGGGCAAGTAACATACCGATGACAAAGGGAACAACGTATGTTGTTATGCGGTCTGACCGATAAAGATGTTCATAGAATATGTAGGAGCCAATATGGGTATCCAGGTCCCGCTATTGGTTATTGACCGGAGACATGTCTCGGTCATGTCTACATTGTTCTCAAACCTGTAGGGTCCGCACGCTTAAGGTTTTTATGACAGTTATATTATGAGTTTATGAGTTTTGATGTACCGAAGGAGTTCGGAGTCCTGGATGAGATCGGGGACATGACGAGGAGTCTCGAAATGGTCGAGACGTAAAGATCGATATATTGGACGACTATATTCGGACATCGGAAAGGTTCTGAGTGGTTCGGGTATTTTTCGGAGTACCGGGGAGTTACGGAATTACGGGGGAGAAGTATTGGGCCTTATTGGGCCATACGGGAAAGAGAGAGGGGCTGCCTAGGGCAGGTCGCGCCCCCCCCCCCCCAAGGCCTAGTCCGAATTTGACTAGGGGGAGGGGCTGCGCCCCCTCCTTCCTTGCCTACTCCTTTCCTCTTCCTTGTCTCCTACTCGTACTACATGGAAGGAATCCTAGTTGGACTAGGAAAGGGGAAATCCTACTCCCGGTGGGAGTAGGACTCCCTAGGGCGCGCCATAGAGAGGGCCGGCCCTCCCCTCCTCCACTCCTTTATATACGGCGGTAGGGGGCACCCCATAGACACACAAGTTGATCTTCGTGATCGTTCCTTAGCCGTGTGCGGTGCCCCCCTCCACGATATTACACCTCGGTCATATTGTAGCGGTGCTTAGGCGAAGCCCTGCGACAGTAGAACATCAAGATCGTCACCACGCCATCGTGCTGACGGAACTCCTCCTCGAAGCTTTGCTGGATCGGAGCCCGGGGAGCGTCATCGAGCTGAACGTGTGCAGAACTCAGAGGTGCCGTCCGTTCGGTGCTTGGATCGGTCGGATCGAGAAGACGTACGACTACTTCCTCTACGTTGTGTCAACGCTTCCGCTTCGGTCTACGAGGGTACATAGACAACACTCTCCCCTCTCATTGCTATGCATCACCATGATCTTGCGTGTGCGTAGGAATTTTTTTGAAATTACTACGTTCCCCAACAGTGGCATCCGAGTCTAGGTTTTATTGTTTGATGTTATATGCACGAGTAGAACACAAGTGAGTTGTGGGCGATATAAGTCATTACTGCTTACCAGCATGTCATACTTTGGTTCGGCGGTATTGTTGGATGAAGCGGCCCGGACCGACATTACGCGTACGCTTACGCGAGACCGGTTCTCCCGACGTGTTTTGCACATAGGTGGCTTGCGGGTGACAGTTTCTCCAACTTTAGTTGAACCGAGTGTGGCTACGCCCGGTCCTTGCGAAGGTTAAAACAGCACCAACTTGACAAACTATCGTTGTGGTTTTGATGCGTAGGTAAGATTGGTTCTTGCTTAAGCCCGTAGTAGCCACGTAAAACTTGCAACAACAAAGTAGAGGACGTCTGACTTGTTTTTGCAGGGCATGTTGTGATGTGATATGGTCAAAACGTGATGAGATATAAGTTGTTGTATGAGATGATCATGTTTTGTTGAAGTTATCAGCAACTGGCAAAATCCTTATGGTTGTCTCTTTATTGCATAAGATGCAAGCGCTCAATAATTGCTTTACTTTATCGCTATGCGATAGCAATAGTTGCAAGAGCAATTGTTGGCGAGACGACCACGTGACGACACATTGATATAGATCAAGATGATGGAGATCATAGTGTCATGCCGGTGATGATAGAGATCATGAAAGTACTTTGGAGATGGAAATCAAAGGCACATGATGATGATGGCCATATCATGTCACATATTTTGATTGCATGTGATGTTTATCTTTTATGCATCTTATCTTGCTTTGATTGACGGTAGCATTATAAGATGATCTCTCACTAAATTATCAAGATAAAAGTGTTCTCCCTGAGTATGCACCGTTGCCCAAGTTCGTCGTGCCCAGACACCACGTGATGATCGGGTGTGATAAGCTCTACGTCCATCTACAACGGGTGCAAGCCAGTTTTGCACACGCAGAATACTCAGGTTAAACTTGACAAGCCTAGCATATGCAGATATGGCCTCGGAACACTGAGACTGAAAGGTCGAGCGTGAATCATATAGTAGATATGATCAACATAGTGATGTTCACCATTGAAAGCTACTCCATTTCACGTGATGATCGGTTATGGTTTAGTTGAGTTGGATCACGTGATCACTTAGAGGATTAGAGGGATGTCTATCTAAGTGGGAGTTCTTAAGTAATATGATTAATTGAACTTAAATTTATCATGAACTTAGTCCTGGTAGTATTTTGCAAATCATGTTGCAGATCAATAGCTCGCATTGTTGCTTCCCTGTGTTTATTTTGATATGTTCCTAGAGAAAATTGTGTTGAAAGATGTTAGTAGCAATGATGCGGATTGGATCCGTGATCTGAGGTTTATCCTCATTGCTGCACAGAAGAATTATGTCCTTGATGCACCGCTAGGTGACAGACCTATTGCAGGAGCATATGCAGACGTTATGAACGTTTGGCTAGCTCAATATGATGACTACTTAATAGTTTAGTGCACCATGCTTAACGACTTAGAATCGGGACTTCAAAAGACGTTTTGAATGTCATGGACCATATGAGATGTTCCAGGAGTTGAAGTTAATATTTCAAGCAAATACCCGAATTGAGTGATATGAAGTCTCCAACAAGTTCTATAGCCAAAAGATGGAGGAGAATCGCTCAACCAGTGAGCATGTGCTTAGATTGTCTGGGTACTACAATCGCTTGAATCAAGTGGGAGTTAATCTTCCAGATAAGATAGTGATTGACAGAATTCTCTAGTCACCATCACCAAGTTAGTAGAACTTCGTGATGAACTATAGTATGCAAGGGATGATGAAAACAACTCCCGAGCTTTTCATGATGATGAAATCGATGAAGGTAGAAATCAAGAAAGAGCATCAAGTGTTGATGGTAGACAAGACCACTAGTTTCAATAAAAGGGCAAAGGGAAGAAGGGGAACTTCAAGAAGAACGGCAAGCAAGTTGCTGCTTAAGTGAAGAAGCCCAAGTCTGGTCCTAAGCCCGAGACTAAGTGCTTCTACTGCAAAGGGACTTGTCACTGGAAGCGGAACTGCCCCAAGTATTTGGCGGATAAGAAGGATGGCAAAGTGAACAAAGGTATATTTGATATACAGATTATTAATGTGTATTTTACTAGTGTTCGTAGCAACCCCTCGGTATTGATACTGGTTCAGTTGCTAAGAGTAATAACTCGAAACGGGAGTTGCAGAATGAACAGAAACTAGTTAAGGGTGAAGTGACGATGTGTGTTGGAAGTACTTCCAAGATTGATATGATCATCATCGCACACTCCCTATACTTTCGGGATTAGTGTTGAACCTGAATAAGTGTTATTTGGTGTTTGCGTTGAGCATGAATATGATTTGATCATGTTTATTGTAATATGATTATTCATTTAAGTAAGAGAATAAATTGTTGTTCTGTTTACATGAATAAAACCTTATATGGTTACACACCCAATGAAAATAGTTCGTTGGTTCTCGATCGTAGTGATACACATAATCATAATATTGAAACCAAAAGATGCAAAGTTAATAATGATAGTGCAACTTATTTGTGGCACTGCCTTTAGGTCATATTAGTGTATAGCGCATGAAGAAACTCCATGCTGATGGGCTTTTGGAATCACTTGATTATGAATCACTTGATGCTTGCGAACCATGCCTGATGGGCAAGATGACTAAGACTCCGTTCTCCGGAACAATGGAGCGAGCAACTGACATATTGGAAATAATACATACTGATGTATGCGATCCGATGAGTGTTAAGGCTCGCAGCGGGTATCGTTATTTTCTAACCTTCACAGATGATTTGAGCAGATATGGGTATATCTACTTGATGAAACATAAGTCTGAAACATTTGAAAAAGTTCAAAGAATTTCAGAGTGAAGTGGAAAATCATCGTGACAAGAAAATAAAAGTTTCTATGATATGATCGCAGAGGTAAAATATTTGAGTTACGAGTTTGGCCTTCAATTAAAACAATGTGAAATAGTTTCACTACTCACGCCACCTGGAACACCATAGTGTAATGGTGTGTCCGAACGTCATAACCATACTATATTGGATATAGTACAATCTATGATGTCTCTTACCGATCTACTACTATCGTTTTTGGGGTTATGCATTAAAGACATCTGCATTCACGTTAAAAAGGGCACCATCTAAGTCCGTTGAGACAACACAATCTGAACTGTGGTTTGGCAAGAAACCAAAGTTGTCGTTTCTTAAAGTTTGGGATTGTGATGCTTATATGAAAAGGTTTCAGCATGATAAGCTCAAACCCAAATCGGAGAAATGTGTCTTCATAGGATACCCAAAGGAGACAGTTGGGTACACCTTCTATCACAGATCCGAAGGCAAATTCGTTGCTGAGAATGGATCCTTTCCAGAGAAGGAGTTTCTCTCGAAAGAAGTGAGTGGGAGGAAAGTAGAAAACTTGATAAGGTAATTGTACCTTCTCCCTTATTGGAAATTAGTTCATCACAAAAATCTGTTCTTGTGACTACTACACCAATTAGTGAGGAAGCTAATGATGATGATCATGTAACTTCAGATCAAGTTACTACCGAATCTCGTAGGTAATCCTGTTCTGGAAGTCATGTTACTAGACCATGACGAACTTGTGAACTATAAGGAAGCGATGATGAGCCCAGATTCCGCAAAATGGCTTGAGGCCATGAAATCTGAGATGAGATCCATGTAAGAAAACAAAGTATGGACTTTGATTGACTTGCCCAATGATCGACGAGCCATTGAGATTAAATGGATCTTCAAGAGGAAGACGAACGCTGATAGTAGTGTTACTATCTACAAAGCTAGAATTGTCGCAAAAGGTTTTCGACAAGTTCAAGGTGTTGACTACGATGAGAGTTTCTCACTCGTATCTATGCTTAAGTCTGTCCGAATCATGTTAGCAATTGCCGCATTTTATGAAATCTGGCAAATGGATAAACAAAACTGCATTCCTTAATGGATTTATTAAAGAAGAGTTGTATGTGATGCAACAAGATGGTTTTGTCAATCCTAAAGGTGCTAACAAAATATGCAAGCTCCAGTGACCCATTTATGGACTGGTGCAAGCATCTCGGAGTTGGAATATACGCTTTGATAAGTTGATCAAAGCATATAGTTTTATACAGACTTGCGGTGAAGCCTGTATTTACAAGAAAGTGAGTGGGAGCTCTGTAGCATTTCTGATATTATATGTGGATGACATATTACTGATTGGAAATGATATAGAATTTCTGGATAGCATAAAGGGATACTTGAATAAGAGTTTTTCAATGAAAGACCTCGGTGAAGCTGCTTTCATATAAGGCATAAAGATCTATAGAGATAGATCAAAACTCTTAATTGGACTTTCACAAAGCACATACCTTGACAAGATTTTGAAGAAGTTCAAAATGGATCAAGCAAAGAAAGGGTTCTTGCCTGTGTTACAAGGTGTGAAGTTAAGTCAGACTCAAAGCCCGACCACGGTAGAAGATAGAAAGCGAATGAAAGTCATTCCCTATGCCTTGGCCATAGGTTCTATAAAGTATGTCATGCTGTGTACCAGATCTATTGTATACCCTGCACTGATTTGGCAAGGGAGTACAATAGTGATCTAGGAGTAGATCACTTGACAGCGGTCAGAATTATCCTTAGTGAAATAAGGATATGTTTCTCGATTATGGACGTGACAAAAAGGTTCGTCGTAAAGGGTTACGTCAATGCAAGTTTTTGACACTGATCGAGATGATTCTAAGTCTCAATCTGGATACATATTGAAAGTGGGAGTAGTTAGCTAGAGTAGCTCCGTGCAGAGCATTGTAGACATAGAATTTTGCAAAATACATACGGATCTGAATTTGGCAGGCCGGTTGACTAAATTTCTCTCACAAGCAAAACATGATCACTCTTTGGGTGTTAATCACATAGCGATGTGAACTAGATTATTGAATCTAGTAAGCCCTTTGGGTGTTAGTCACATGGAGATGTGAACCAATCACATAAAGATGTGAACTATTGGTGTTAATCACATAGCGATGTGAACTAGATTATTGACTCTAGTGCAAGTGGGAGACTGAAGGAAATATGCCCAAGAGGCAATAATAAAGTTATGATTTATTTCCTTATTTCATGATAAATGTTTATTATTCATGCTAGAATTGTATTAACCGGAAACATAATACATGTGTGAATACATAGACAAACAAAGTGTCACTAGTATGCCTCTACTTGATTAGCTCGTTAATCAAATATGGTTATGTTTCCTAACCATGGACAAAGAGTTGTTATTTAATTAACGGGATCACATCATTAGTTGAATGATCTGATTGACATGACCCATTCCATTAGCTTAGCACCCGATCATTTAGTATGTTGCTATTGCTTTCTTCATGACTTATACATGTTCCTATGACTATGAGATTATGCAACTCCCGTTTGCCGGAGGAACACTTTGTGTGCTACCAAACGTCATAACGTAACTGGGTGATTATAAAGGAGCTCTACAAGTGTCTCCAAAGGTACATGTTGGGTTGGCGTATTTCGAGATTAGGATTTGTCACTTCGATTGTCAGAGAGGTATCTCTGGGCCATCTCGGTAATGCACATCACATAAGCCTTGCAAGCATTGCAACTAATGAGTTAGTTGCAGGATGATGTATTACGGAACAAGTAAAGAGACTTGCTGGTGACGAGATTGAACTATGTATTGGATACCGACGATCGAATCTCAGGCAAGTAACATACCGATGACAAAGGGAACAGCGTATGTTGTTATGCGGTCTGACCAATAAAGATCTTCGTAGAATATGTAGGAGCCAATATGGGCATCGAGGTCCCGCTATTGGTTATTGATCGGAGACATGTCTCTGTCATGTCTCGAACCCGTAGGGTCCGCACGCTTAAGGTTTCGATGACAGTTATATTATGAGTTTATGAGTTTTGATGTACCGAAGGAGTTCAGTGTCCCGGATGAGATCGGGGACATGACGAGGAGTCTCGAAATGGTCGAGACATAAAGATCGATATATTGGACGACTATATTCGGACATCGAAAAGGTTCTGAGTGGTTCGGGTATTTTTCGGAGTACCGGGGAATTACGGGATTACGGGGGAAAAGTATTGGGCCTTATTGGGCCATACGGGAAAGAGAGAGGGGCTGCCTAGGGCAGGCCGCGCCCCCCCCCCCAAGGCCTAGTCCGAATTGGACTAGGGGGAGGGCTGCGCCCCCTCCTTCCTTCCCTACTCCTTTCCTCTTCCTTGTCTCCTACTCCTACTACATGGAAGGAATCCTAGTTGGACTAGGAAAGGGGGAATCCTACTCCCGGTGGGAGTAGGACTCCCTAGGGCGCGCCATAGAGAGGGCCGGCCCTCCCCTCCTCCACTCCTTTATATACGGGGGCAGGGGGCACCCCATAGACACACAAGTTGATCTTCGTGATCGTTCCTTAGCCGTGTGCGGTGCCCCCCTCCACGATATTACACCTCGTTCATATTGTAGCGGTGCTTAGGCGGAGCCCTGCGACAGTAGAACATCAAGATCGTCACCACGCTGTCGTGCTGATGGAACTCCTCCCCGAAGCTTTGCTGGATCGGAGCCCGGGGAGCGTCATCGAGCTGAACGTGTGCAGAACTCGGAGGTGCCGTCCGTTCGGTGCTTGGATCGGTCGGATCGAGAAGACGTACGACTACTTCCTCTACGTTGTGTCAACGCTTCCGCTTCGGTCTACGAGGGTACGTAGACAACACTCTCCCCTCTCGTTGCTATGCATCACCATGATCTTGCGTGTGCGTAGGAAATTTTTTGAAATTACTACCTTCCCCAACATCAACCCCCCAGGGGTACAATGGTAGTGTTACAAGGCCATGGGGACAGGTTGTCATCGTCCGGGAAGCCGGTGTTGGGACCCGCCGGGTGTCAGGGCTCGCCTTGTTCTTCGGGCACGGGACCTGCCGGGTGTAGGGGCACTGTTTGCCGTCTTGTCAATCGTCAGGGAGTGGCCGGGTTGAGTCCGCTACAGTGGCGCTCCGTCAGTTCACCGCTTGCTGGCGTCAGCAGTGACGAAGGGTGCACTGTAGCCACGCCAACCCTGGTCAGCGGGTAGGTGAGGCACTATTGCCATGCCCGGGCTGAGCAGAGGCATGGGAGGGGCACTGTTGCCTCGCTCATCTCTGAATGAAGACTCGTCCCATCGTACGGCTGGGATGGGACGGGAGCTGACCCGCGGCTGGGTTAGGGAACACGCCAAGGGGGAGCTGGCTTGTTGGAGAAGTCATCGTGCGTCGGGTTCGGCTGCTTTGCGCCGGCCGTTGGGGCCGGGTTGGTAAATTCGGCCGGGTCGAGGTGCTTTGGCCGGGTTGAGCGACCCGGCCAAGCGTGAGCCGGCTTGAGGGGCGTTGCTGGCCCCGTTGTTTTTGAAAAGGATCCGCGTTCCGTTGCCTGCCTTGGGTTCATCCCCACGACAGTAGTCTCCGAAGCTGTGAAGGTATGCCGTCTTTGAGTGGGAGGGCCTTCACAGGTTCCCCCCCTGAAGAGGCGAATTTGGTGACCGCCGGGTCCGACAACACCCACTGTGTGCCGGCTTCTGGAAGCCGGATCATGGCATCCCGGCAGGGGCGGGAAACCGAAGAGTCCGCCAAATATTGAGGCAATCTCTTGGGCTTCGCGTGGGCGCCACGTGGCGCCTAGGAGCCGGAGGGGCCTGACGGGCCACACGCGGCAGGACGGGGCGACGCGCTGGGGCCCGTCGCCGCACGCCCTCGGCCCACGCGCGTGGATTTATTGCGGTGTCCGCGGGTCGGTTGCCCTTCTCGACGCAGTTATTGCGCGCGTACGGGCACAGTTATTGCGGGGAAGTGGGAGGGGCGAGCACAAATGATCCCACTTCCCCACGTCCAAACCGTGCGTTATAAATTGGGGGGAGGGGTGGCGGAAATCATTCTTGCTCGCACTCCCCTGCCTCTTTATCCTTCCTCTGCTTCTTGCGACCGCAGCGCGCTGCGACGCCCATCGCTCCGAGCAGAGCTTCATCCCCGTTCTTTCTCCTTTCCTTTCTTCGTCTTCTTCGACGGCGCTGCCGTCGGGCTCGTGGATGGGCTTGACCATCACCCTGGACGACGTCTCCTATCTCTGCACCACCCGACGCTTGCCGGGGGAGACGGAGGTCGTCGTGCGCCTGCCGCAGGGCGAGCAGGAGCCGCAGCCCGAGGGCACGGAGCGCGTGGTCTTCTTCCTGCACTTCAAGCGCGGGTTCAGTCTTCCTGCGAGCGCCTCCCTCTGTCTTGGTCTCCTTCAACTAGGGACTGATCAGATTCCAGTTGATTTCATTCGTGGTAGATGCTTATCATGTTGGAAATATGCCCTAGAGGCAATAATAAAAGCATTATTATATTTCCTTGTTCATGATAATTGTCTTTTATTCATGCTATAATTGTGTTATCCGGAAATCGTAATACATGTGTGAATTCATAGACACCAACATGTCCCTAGTAAGCCTCTAGTTGACTAGCTCGTTGATCAACAGATAGTCATGGTTTCCTGACTATGGACATTGGATGTCATTGATAACGAGATCACATCATTAGGAGAATGATGTGATGGACAAGACCCAATCCTAAACATAGCACAAGATCGTATAGTTCGTTTGCTAGAGTTTTTCCAATGTCAAGTATCTTTTCCTTAGACCATGAGATTGTGTAACTCCCGGATACCGTAGGAGTGCTTTGGGTGTACCAAACGTCACAACGTAACTGGGTGACTATAAAGGTATACTACGGGTATCTCCGAAAGTGTCTGTTGGGTTGACACGGATCAAGACTGGGATTTGTCACTCCGTATGACGGAGAGGTATCTCTGGTCCCACTCGGTAATGCATCATCATAATGAGCTCAAAGTGACCAAGTGTCTGGTCACGGGATCATGCATTACGGTACGAGTAAAGTGACTTGCCGGTAACGAGATTGAATGAGGTATTGGGATACCGACGATCGAATCTCGGGAAAGTAACATACCGATTGACAAAGGGAATTGTATACGGGATTGCTTGAATCCTCGACATCGTGGTTCATCCGATGAGATCATCGAGGAGCATGTGGGAGCCAACATGGGTATCCAGATCCCGCTGTTGGTTATTGACCGGAGAACCGTCTCGGTCATGTCTACATGTCTCCCGAACCCGTAGGGTCTACACACTTAAGGTTCGGTGATGCTAGGGTTGTAGAGATATGAATATGCAGTAACCCGAAAGTTGTTTGGAGTCCCGGATGAGATCTCGGACGTCACGAGGAGTTCCGGAATGGTCCGGAGGTGAAGAATTATATATAGGAAGTGCAGTTTCGGCCATCAGGAGAGTTTCGGGGGTCACTGGTATTGTATCGGGACCACCGGATAGGTCCCGGGGGTCCACCGGGTGGGGCCACCCATCCCAGAGGGCCCCATGGGCTGAAGTGGGGAGGGGAACCAGCCCATAATGGGCTGGTGCGCCCCCCTTGGCCCACCCCCTGCGCCTAGGGTTGGAAACCCTAGGGTGGGGGGGCGCCCCACTTGCCTTGGGGGCCACTCCACCCTTGGCCGCCGCCACCCCTAGGAGATCCCATCTCCTAGGGCCGGCACCCCCCTTGGGGAGCCTATATAAAGGGGGGGAGGGAGGGGCAGCCGCACCCTTGACTCTTGGCGCCTCCCTCTCCCCTGCTACACCTATCCCTCTTGCAGTAGAACGGCGAAGCCCTGCTGCGGTGACTCCTGCATCCACCACCAAGCCGTCATGCTGCTGGATCTTCATCAACCTTTCCTTCCCCTTTGCTAGATCAAGAAGGAGGAGACGTCACGCTGACCGTACGTGTGTTGAACGCGGAGGTGCCGTCCGTTCGGCGCTAGGATCCTCGGTGATTTGGATCACGTCGAGTACGACTCCCTCATCCTCGTTCTCTTGAACACTTCTGCTCGCAATCTACAAAGGTATGTAGATGCAATCCGATCACTCGTTGCTAGATGAACTCATAGATGGATCTTGGTGAAACTGTAGGAAATTTTTTGTTTTCTGCAACGTTCTCCAACATATCGGTGATCTTCAAACCTTTGGCATAGTTCCATTGAAAACCACAATTACTCTTGGTTGCTGAAGATCTTGCTCGGTGAAGATAACAACTCTTCAACACTCGAGCCGACACCTATCCATCTAGAGAGTGCGCAGCTCTCAAGAGTAATAGGTACAAGAGCTCTGTCTCAGAACTACTGTGATGCTCAACCACTATCTGAGTTTTGGTTCTTGGTTTCGTCTTGGTGGATTTTAAACTGAAATCTCTTGGAGAGGGGATGCTCAATCAATCTTCTCAGAAATCTTAAGCGGAATAGGCAACGGACAACGTTGGAGCGGGGTCTCTATTTATAGCCACAACCATCCCTGATGAGAAATGACCGAAATGGACATGTGCTTCAACTAGTGGCCGAACAACACGAGTCCAACGGTCGGAAATTGAGCACATTGGTAACATTCCTTGCGGATTAAGAAATTCTAACTCCTCAGTCCAAAAGATATCCCCTGCAACACCGAAGAACTACGGCTTCAGCTGACAGGTAATCATTCAAAGCATAAAGAGATTTCTCTCATACTTGCATAGGTTTGTGCTAAGCATCACAGCGGATCTAAGCTTCGAGAACATATACCACTCTTAGTAGTACGGAGATCCTAAGACTCAAGAAAGAGAAGAAGAAGATTGAATTGAGTTCTACGTCTTCGCTTCGCCTTTGATCTTCTCAATCAATTTTCTTCGGATGACCTCTGATCTGATTGCTTCACCAAAGCAATATATTTATTGGGGTCAACTTCTTCACATCAGTATTCGCGTCAGAACGGCCTTGGGAGATATGACCGAATCTTCTCTGCATCTCAAATATCCTTCAGTGAAGTTCCTCGAACTTGACACCTAAGATGGCGTTCTTCTACGGTTCTGCTTCGAATATTCCTCTCTGTGTGCACTAGCAAACAAATCAGTCCATACATGTTTCTGTCACCAACCTCGAAGACACAGGAGGGCAAGAATTGCACCAACATGAACACTATTCTTGACCCTCTGTTGCGTCATGGAGTATTGGTGTTCATGGACGACATTCTAGTTTATAGTTCGACATTGTAAGAATAAGTCAAGCAACTGTGTGTTGTGTTTCAGCTACTTCAGCAAAATTATTTTGTTATCAAATGATCGAAGTGTGAATTTTCTAGTCATAAAATAGAGTACCTCGGGCATGGCATCAGTGAAGCGGGAGCGGCTACAGATCCTGCAAAGATCATGATAGTTCAGTCCTGGCCTACACCATCCAGTGCGAGAGCCTTGCAGGGGATCCCTTGGCCTGACAGGCTACTACCATAAGTTCATCCAACATTATGGGATGATCTGTAAACCATTTAGTGAGATCTTGTGTAAAGGGGTGATCTTTTAGTGGACTCCAATTGCGGATCGTGCCTTCCAACTACTAAAATCGGCCTTGACTCAAGCTCCTATGCTAGCCCTCCCCAATTTTAGAGAGACGTATATGTTGGAGATAGATGCGTGTAACAAGGGTATCGAGGCTATGTTGATGCGGCAAGGGCACCCAGTGTCATATCTCAGCAAAATCCTCTGCCCCGAAAATCAAACTCTCAGCACATATGAGAAAGAGTGTCTTACTATTCTCATGGCAGTGGAAATGGCGTGCATACCTTGCTACCTCTTGAGCTTGCGTTGGTTTTTCCCTTAAAGAGGAAAGGGTGATGCAGCAAAGTAGAGTAAGTATTTCCCTTAGTTTGAGAATCGAGGTATCAATCCAGTAGGAGACAACGCACAAATCGCCAAATACCTGCACAAACAATCAAACAATTTGCACCCAGTGCAATAAAGGGGTTGTCAATCCCTTCACAGTTATTTGCAGAAGTGAGATCTGATAGAGATTGATAAACTGTAAAGTAAATATTTTTGGTTTGTAGATTGGAAAGTAAATGATTGCAAAATAGTAGATCGAAAACTTATAGATGGAAAATAGACCCGAGGCCATAGGTTTCACTAGAGGCTTCTCTCATGACATGTCACGTGTACCCTGGCGGTCAAAACCCACTTGACAAGACATGCTCATTTTTATAAAAAGGTTCAATGTGGTACAACTTACCCTAAATGGGGTGATACCGATAAATACATCTCACATAGGGTAATTCCTATTAAAAATATCGGAATAGGGCCACAAAGTTGACTTTACTCTTTATAAAAAAATGACTCAATATCAACATGAGTAGGCAAATATATATTCTGCGCATATATTTCATGATGGGTATTATGTGAGAAAATTTCTTTTTTCAGATCTTGGTGTATTATTTCGATTAAGCGGGTCAAACTGGTAGAAATTTGGCATAGACCAAGTTTAACTTAGTACAGAGTTAAAATGGCAGTTAATTCAAAACAGATCTAGTGCATGTATTTGCAGTTCACATTTTGTTGCATTAATTATTTTCCTTCTTTAGGAAGTTAAAATTAATTGCTTCTTCATCCCGATGTACGCTGCATGTATTTGCAGTTCACATTTGTTTGCAATAATTATTTTCCTTCTTTAGCAAGTAAAAATTAGTCATTTGTATGAAGCGATAAGCCCTAGCTTTGAAAGCATTGAAGTACTGGCTCGTATAGCCTATCTATCTAGAGGTAATCCTAGGCACGTATTAAAAACTTTCCAAACATTTCAGATGATTGCTGGCCTATATAACCCCGAGTGTGCAGCAGATACTAGACATCACTTGTGTTGCACGCACCATCCACTCATGGCGATTGGCTTGCCATCCACTGATCATTTCGTGCTCCTCACCATCCTCATCTGCCTCCTCCTCCATCATTGCAGTGCAGTCTATGATGTCGAGTCAACCGCTGAGTCGGGGAAGCTGATATCGGCCCAGCTAAAGCTCGTCGGTGGGTCGACAGAATTTGGTCCTGATGTGAAGAGTCTCACCCTAACCGCAAGGCAAGTGTGTTTGATATTTCATTTCAATCAACTACTCCCTCCTTCCATCTATATAGGGCCTAATGCGTTTTTTAAGATTGTCTTTGACTATTGACAAGATTAATAGTACATGACATGCACAATGTGAAAATTATATCATTGAAGGCTCCTTTCACATACGAATTTAACGGTGTGCTTTGTGTAAGTTGCATGTTATATATTATTGCTCTAATATTTGGTCAAAGTTAACCTCGAAAAATGCATTAGGCCCTATATAGATGGAATGAGGGAGTAGCTAGATAAGTTGGTTCTTGCTCACAGATTCTTAATTTTGTGTCATGACGGCAGTCTTGAGACGGATAGCCGGCTACGCGTGCGCATCACCGATGCTGACCATCGGCGATGGGAGGTCCCCCAAGACGTCATCCCACGCCCGGCACCAGGGCCAGAACCAAAGGACGTTTTGCTCGACTCACCAGGCAATCCATCCATGCCGACCAACAGCACCATGTCCAGCGCGTCTTCCGACCTGACCTTCACCATCCACCCCAGCCCGTTCCGCTTCACGGTCTCCCGTCGCTCCACCGGGGACACCCTCTTTGACACTTCCGCCAACCTTGTCTTCAAGGACCGGTATGTTACAAGTGTTCCATTGCAATGTTATCTAGTGTAGCTTAGTTGATCCGCAAGAGTTAGATCGATGTAGAACAATACCATGGTCTGTAAGTAGCAAGTGAACGATGGGCATGAAATTGGAATGCAGGTACTTGGAGGTGACATCGGCGCTGCCGGCTGACCGAGCATCCCTGTATGGGCTCGGCGAGCAGAAAAAACAGACGTTCCGGCTACAACACAATGACACTTTCACGCTGTGGAACGGGGACGTGACGTGGTCCGACCAACCGGACCTCAACCTCTATGGCTCGCACCCGTTTTACATGGACGTGCGCTCCGGCGGTGCCGCGCATGGCGTGCTCCTCCTGAACAGCAATGGGATGGACATACTGTACGGCGGATCCTACGTCACCTACAAGGTGATCGGTGGCGTGCTAGACTTCTACTTCTTCGTCGGTCCCTCCCCGCTCGACGTCGTGGACCAGTACACACAGCTCATCGGCCGCCCTGCCCCCATGCCCTACTGGTCATTCGGTACGAGTACCTTCTTGGTAGGCATATATCCATATATATGCTGGCTCTGCTCTGCTACGCTCACTCGATCTTGCACTTGTAGGGTTCCACCAGTCTAGGTATGGCTACAAGAACGTGGCTGATCTGGATGGCGTGGTCGCCGGCTACGCCAAGGCCAGGATCCCACTGGAGGCGATCTGGTCGGACATCGACTACATGGACGGTTACCAGGACTTCACGCTGGATCCGGTGAACTACCCGTCCAAGCAGCTCCGGCCATTCGTGGACCGGCTCCACAACAATGGCCAGAAATACGTGGTCACCGTACACCCGGCTATCAAACGGCAAGCAGCACCTCACGAGGACTTGTTCCTCAAGCGAAACGGCGCCAACCTGGTAGGCGAGGCGTGGCCAGGCGAGGTCTACTTCCTGGACTTCATGAGCCCACGTAGCACCCAGTACTGGGCACGAAAGATCTCTGAGTTTCGGCGGACCATCCCTGTGGATGGGCTCTGGTGCGACATTAACGAGCCCTCCAACTTCAAGCAGTGGCAGCCTCTCAATCAGTTGGACGACCCGCCCTACCGCATCAACAACTCCGGCTTCCACCTTCCCATCAACTACAGGACTGTGCCGGTCTCAACGGTGCACTACAACGGCGTGTCCGAGTACGACGCGCACAATCTCTTCGGCCTCCTCCAGGCGCAGGCCACGCACGCCGGGCTGCTCAGGGACACCACACGCCGCCCCTTCGTGCTCAGCCGCTCTACCTTTGTCGGCTCCGGCCGTTACGCCGCGCACTGGGCCGGCAACAATGTCGCGCGGTGGGACGAGCTTGCGCAATCCATCAACACCATCCTCAACTTTGGCCTCTTCGGCATCCCAATGATGGGCGCCGACATCTGTGGCTTCAACGGCAACACCACCCAGGAGCTCTGCAGCCGCTGGATTCAGCTTGGCGCATTCTACCCGTTCGCCAGGGCCCACGCAGAGAAGACAACCCTCCGGCGAGAGCTCTATGTGTGGGAGCCGACGGCACGGTCGGCGAGGAAAGCGTTGGGGATGCGCTATCGGCTACTGCCCTACATGTACACGCTAATGTACGAGGCGCACATGACGGGGGCGCCCATCGCGCGGCCACTCTTCTTCTCCTACCCGCAGGATGCCGACACCTATGGCGTGGACAGGCAATTCATGCTAGGCCGCGGCGTGCTTGTCTCTCCGGTGCTACAGCCCGGCGCCACCACCGTGGACGCCTATTTCCCGGCCGGCCGGTGGTTCAGTCTTTACGACTACTCCCTCGCCTACACCATGAAGGTCGGCAAGCGCGTGACCCTCCCGGCGCCAGCGGACTTGGCAAATGCGCACCTGGCCGGCGGCAACATCCTACTACTGCAGCATGCCGACCTCACCACGTCCGCTGCACGCCAAAGCGAGTTCCACCTCCTTGTGGCGCTCGCGGAGAATGGGACGGCCAGTGGGGAGCTGTTCTCGGATGACGGCGACTCGCCGGAGATGGGCGCTGTGGGAGGCAGTTGGACCCTGGTGAGATTCAGCTGCGACAGGGAGGAAAGCAAAGGCATGGTCACCACCAAGGTGAGTTCACATGTGGTTCAGAACTCATACGCGCCGAGTCGGGCGCAGGTCATCGGCAAGGTGGTCTTCATGGGGCTGCCGTCCGCACCAAAGAGCTTCGCTATCTATGTAAACAGCGTGCAGCTCAAGGCAGCCCGCACCAAGTCCCGGGCGAGCGGAGTCTTCAGCGTCAGTGGCCTGTCGCTGGCAATCGGACAGAAGTTTGAGATAAAGCTTGTCATGTCCCATTAGTATCGAAACCAATTGTGTAGTACAATTTTTTATCGGAATAAATAAAAGTTGAATATTGATCTAGAGTGATCTATTGTTTAATGTTTAATCATTTGATCTAGGGTTTTAAAAATGTCTTAACAGGTTGATTTTATTTTCTCAAAATCTAAGGTACTGCTTATTTAATTGTCGATGTGGCTGGTATTCAGAAGGTACATCGGCAATGTTGCAACTCAAAGGGGTAGGAAAACTGTTCTTTAGCAAATGACAATTGAGGTTTATCATCGTCGTTGGCGAGGCAACCAGTTGAAGATTGATAATATCGTGTGACTGTTCTAACGTGCATCCGACCCCCTAGCAGCTTCTACTCTCATTTCATAAAAGCAAACATAGGTATTTAAGTGGCCCCTAAGACTAAGACGCTCACTTACAAGATGTATGTTGATCTGAAATTGTTATTTGACCTTTTTCCTTTTGGCCCAATAGACCAAATTAGGCTAGAGTCTATTTTGTTTTACGTTTGACAAAACAAGACAAGGCCTTGATTTCTTTTGCTTCCTCAAATATCAACGTCTTCGTAGGTTTCACACAGCATATGTAACTAGCAACATCGGAATTGTAACTATGAGCTATTTTTAATGTTTTACCATTTGACCTAGAGTTTCAAAAACGTCTTAGAAGGTTGATTTTATTTTCTGAAAATCCAAGGATTTTCTTATTAGTTGTCTATGTAAACAACGTTGAGCTCAAGGCAACCCGCACCAAGTCCCGGACGAGTGGAGTGTTCAGCGTCAGTGGCCTGTCGCTGGCAATCGGACAGAAGTTTGAGATAAAGCTCGTCATGTCCCATTAGCATCGAAACCAATTGTGTAGTATAATTTTTTATCGGAATAAATTAAAGTTGAATATTGATCTAGAGTGATCTATTGTTCAATGTTTTATCTTTTTATCTAGAGTTTTAAATATGTCTTAACAGGTTGCTTTTATTTTCTCAAAATCCAAGGTACTGCTTATTAGTTGTCGATGTGGTCTGGAATTCAGAAGGTACATCGACAATGTTGCAACTCAAAGAGGTAGGAAAATTGTTCTTCAATAGATGGCTGCTGAGGTTTATCATCATAGTTGGCGAGGCAACCAGTTGAAGATTGATAATATCGTGTGCCAATTCTAAAGTGCATCTGACCCGCTAGCAGCTTCCCCTCTCATTTTATAGTAGCATATATAGGTATTTAAGTAGCCCCTAAGAAGCTCACTTACAAGATCTAGGTTTATCTGAAATTGTTCCTTGACCATTTTCCTTTTGGCCCAATAGACTGAATTAGGCTAGAGTCTATTTTGATGTACGTTTGACAAAACAGGACAAGACCATGATTTGTTTTGCTTCTTCAAAAATCAACGTCTTCATAGGTTCCACACGACACGTGTAACTAGCAACCGCAGAATTGTAATTATGAGCTATTTTTTAGTGTTTAAAAATTTGACCTAGATTTTCAAAAACATCTTAGAAGGTGGATTTTACTTTCTCAAAATCGAAGGTACTTCTTATTAGTTGTCTATATGTAAACAACGTTGAGCTCAAGGCATCCCGCACCAAGTCCGGACGAGTAGAGTGTTCAACGTCAGTGGCCTGTCGCTGGCAATCAGACAGAAGTTTGAGATAAAGCTTTTCATGCATGCTCTATTAACATTGAAACCATTTGTGTATATTTTTTCATCGGAATAAAGAAAAATTGAAGATTGGTAGTATCATGTGCCAGTTCAAACATGCATTCTTCCCGTAGCAGCTCCAACTCTCATTTCATAGAAGCAAATATAGATATTTAACCACCCCCTGAGATGATCAGTTACTAGTTGTATGTTGATCTGAAATTGCACCTTGACCATTTTCCTTTTTGTTCTCCTACTAGGACATTTTGAACGTGCTTGACGGACTTAGGCTAGCTAGAGTCTAAGTTTTTTTTTACCTTTGACAAAACAGGACATGACCTTGATTTGTTCTGTTTCCTCAAAATACAACGTCTTCGTAGGTAGGTACCACATGGCATGTGTCACTAGCAACCTCAAAATTGTAATTATGAGCTATTACTTCATGTTTAATCATTTGGTCTAGAGTTTCAAAAACGTCTTAGAAGGTTTATTTTCTTTTCTCAAAATACAAGGTACTGCTTATTAGTTGTAGATGTGGTCTTGTATTCAAAAGGTACAGCGACAAAGTTGCAACTCAAAGGGATAGGAAAACTGTTCTTCAACAGATGGCAGCTGAGGTTTATTATCGTAGTCGGCGAGGTAACCAGTTGAAGACTGATAGTATCGTGTGCCAGTTCTAACGTGCATCTGACCCGCTAGAAGCTTCCACTCTCATTTCATAAAGCAAATATAGGTATTTAAGCACCCCCTGAGATGATCCGTTCCAAGATGTATGTTGATACCAAATTGTTCCTTGAGCTTTTTCCTTTTGGCTCAGTAGACCGAATTATGCTTGATTCTAAGTTTTCGTTTTACGTTTCACAAAACATGCCAAGACCTTGATTTATTTTGCTTCCTCAAAAATTAATATCTTCGTAGGTTCCAAACGGCATGTAAAACTAGCAACCTCGGAATTATAATTATGATCTACTGTTTAATGTTTAATCATTTGATCAAGAGTTTTAAAAATGTCTTAACAAGTTGATTTTATTTTCTCAAAATCTAAGGTACTTCTTATTAGTTGTCACCCTACCTATTCGTAGTCGTTTTTTTAAGGAGGATAACTCCCGGCCTCTGCATCAAGCGATGCACATAAACATTTTTATTGCATAATTTAGCAAGTTCTTACAAAAAAATACATGGATCGACCAAATCCACCTTCCTGGCGAAATCTGTTGCCCTACCTAGAAGGTTGATGATGTGTCATGACCTCATGTCAATGCACACCATGAAATTCGGTAGCCTCACCAAGCCGCCCACCGGCTAGCCGGGTGCACCAACCGGTCAAGCAGATCCTTAGTGTCCACCGCATGTGGATGTTGTAGAATCTGTCACCCCCATATTCCGGCATCCCATCTTCCGGAGTAATCAATGCGTTGACCTTGCCAAGCCCTTTTGCCATCGACACCAGGCAACGCCAGCCTTCCGCGCGCGCCCATCAAATGTAGGCGTGGATGGAAAATTTTAGTAAAGGAGTATATTTCTTGCTAAATGGAAAAGTGAGAAAGCAGGTTTCTACAATGGTTGGCCATCTTTGTTTTCTATTTGTTCTAGGTGATTGCCATCACAGGTTGGTATGTAACGGCAAAGAACGAACCAATAGGACTCTGCCATCTAGTATTCTATGGCCCAAGTATTAAATGTAATTTTCACTTCTGTCTTAGTTTTTAGCAGCTATAGATAGTAATGCGATCTAGCAGGGGTCCCCAAAAGCAACTTTTATCAGGTGGCATAGTGAGAGAGAAGAGAAGGATGCCGGCTGCGTGAACGCATAATTCTCTCCAACTAAAGGCTTGCACTTTATTTTCCGTATGGCATTTTCAATGGCTCATAAGTTGTGAACCAAATATTCATTTTTTGATTATATATATATATAGTCGACTGCGGTCGCGGGGACTATACCCAGTGGGTGGACTTGGCGTGCCCCCACCGGTTCGGATCCTACTCGATCGGTCCGCCTGAGTCGAGTGTAAGAAGTGAAAAAAAAGGAAAGTAGAACTCAGACCCAAGTCGACTGCCAGCAGTCGACCGCAGTCTCGGGGACTACATCCAGTGGGTGCATTTAGCGTGCCCCCACCGGTTCAGGTCCCACTCGTCGTTAGTCAAACTAACCAACTGATATTTGTGAAATATAACTATACTGATTAGAATCACTTTTATGAAATGAGTGAAAATGTTATTTTCTAAACAGAGTGAAATCCATATTTTCAATGAGAGAAATCAGTTTTTTAATAAGTGAAATATGTTTTTGGAATGAATGACATATCTCTTTTGAAACAAGTAGTTTTTGAAAAATGAGTGAAATGGTAAAGTTAAGACTTGTCCAAATGTATCTGTGATTGATCTTGTTATGGATACGCAAATATATTAAAAAACATTCAAAAAGAGATATGTCATTCATTCCAAAAACATATTTCACTTATTAAAAAACTGATTTCTCTCATTGAAAATATGGATTTCACTCTGTTTAGAAAATAACATTTTCACTCATTTCATAAAAGTGATTTTAATCAGTATAGTTATATTTCACAAATATCAGTTGGTCAGTTTGACTAACGATTTCTCTCATTTATGTGAAATTGATATTAAAAAATGTGAAACTGGTTTTTTCAGTAATGCAAAACAGATGGTATCAAACTACAAAAGAAATATTTTTTAATACACACGAAACTATTTTTTCTTCAAATATGTGTGTTTCAGTGATGAGTAGATGTGAAATATATATGACTTGTAGTAAAAAGATGTGAAATAGATTTCAATTTTATTGAGAATGTAAGATTGTTTATATCAAAATATCTGAAATCAATGTCATCCAAAATATATGAAACAAATTGGTCCACTTGAAAAAGGTGAAGCCGATATCTTACAAAATAGGAACTGGATTCTTACAAAATATGTGGAGCAGATTGTAATAAAATTGTTTTCGCTCAGTTCAAAACACAGAATTCACTCATTTCACTCGATTTCACCCATTTCTAAAAAAACTATTCTACTCATTACTTAAAAGTAGAGAATGTGCAATATATTCAAAACAGGGATTTCATTCATATCGAAACACTTATTTCACTTAATTTGAAGGACTGATTTCATTCAATTGAAAAACATAATTTCACTCATTTCCAGGAAAGACGGAGTCCATTAGTTTAAAACAACATATTTCACTCATATCAAGATTTCACTTGTTTGAAAATAAAAAATAATTTCACTCATTTGAGAACATCCAGTCTTTTGAAAAAACTAATTTCACTAAAAACTAAAACTAAAACCAAGATTTCACTAAAATTAATAGAGTTCACTCATTGGTGTTGTTCTAAGCAGTTACTCACATGGTGGCACGCTGCTCTTCACTGATAGATGTTGGTTTAGTTTTTTTATATAGTAGATAAATTTGGTTTAACCATGTATCTGTTGATTATTCATCTTATTTATTTTATTTCATGTTAGGAAATAATGGAAAAGTAGAAGTTAGTGTGTATAGGTAATTAATGAGTTCTGGAGTTTTCGCATATCCTAACCAGAAAGGAGAGCAAAGTTCGTCTGGTTGTATACTCAAGAACTAGGAGTTATGTGTGTAGCAGAACATAAGTGGAATCGAAATGGATGAGAGTATTATTTATGTTGAAAACATGAAAATAATAGAATGGTGAACTCTCCTACTTGCCGCATTTACAAAATTTTCCTCTTTCCTATTGAAGGAGACCATGTGGTCCAAAACATCTATTTGCACTATTACTGTCACCATGACGAAGATGTGAAGACAACGGCATATATACAATAGTAGATCAGCGATTGCGTGCGTTGTTGTGTGCATATATTTTTCGATGGAGAAATGAAACATGGAGGTTTAATTACATAATCACATACCCTATTGTGCTAAGGTTGGCATGAAAATTAATAGTACCAAACCCACATTAAAGGTAGGTCAAAACTAATGTAGAACTATTAACTTATATTTTTACTAAGTAGTAAACTATGTTAACGAAAGTTGAGAAAAACATGGGTCAATAAACAAACAAAATAAATAAATAATCATAACTTGTACAAGATATACATGTGTGCAGTGCGCTAACAGGTTACATCAGAAGAAAATTTCCTCCACATTATAACTGAAACTAACAAAGGAGTATATTTAACAGGAGCTACTTATTGTTAAAATGGTGAGCTCACATTGTGTCCGGGGTTGAATACAAATTGAAGAGTCTTATGCAAGCTCAGTGACTCTCGGTTTGAAAATGTGCATTATGCTTTGTTAGTTTACTACATTGCTTGTGTCAAAACATTCAAGGAACTTTAAATAATCACAATATGAACTCAAAGTATGGCTGGCGAACAGGGAATCAAAATGTTGACATGACGACAAACATATCAATGCAGTATATTTCTTAAAATTAGCACATTATTAGTGTATAACAATGAATATAGCAGACATCTTAACTATCAAGTCGGACCATACCCATATAAACTGGAGGACTGAGAATATTTTTATTTGTTCGATTCTACCCAAAAGTATCAAGAAAAAGAATCATCACCAAGCCATAATAATGGAGTATTCATCATCAATTATGAGACACGTTAATTTATAGGGAAACAAGAAATTTGTGTGATGCATACAAGATTACAGGAATAAATGTGTACCAAAGGTTCTTCAAGGTGGGCACATAGTTCCATAAATTTACAATGTTCTCGAACAATCTAACTATAGGCAAACAGCAACATAGTTAGATGTTTTTAATTTTTTTGCTAGCACCAATCTGAATCATTGATGAGATGATCACAAAGATTAAGAATATGATAGGTGGGGCGCAGAGTCCATGTCTATCTAGACCCCAGCTCAGAATCATTGAATCCTTTTGACACAACCAAGAAGTAACCAGATTATATGTCCACCCTTCCAGGATTAGCAAAATAAGGCTGACAGTATTCGTCAAGTATAGTTTCGATATGCTTCTCTAAATAAGCCTAGTACGATTCTTGAGCCCAACCAGTGTTCGAAAGCGAAGGTATGACATCGGTCAAAGATAATAAAGTTCCAAACATCCTGATAACATCACAAAAATAGAGACGCATTGATGATTCACCTGATAAAAACATGGAAACTAATGAATTGATACTTATCCTGGAAATGTGTGTATATTGTCACAAGAGGACCACAATCACAACATAGTAAGTATAATTACAATGGAAACTTAAACTGTGCAAGTGCATACAGAGATTTATCTCCCTGCTGCAGCTCGATAAGAAAGTTCTATTCTATGTCTATAGTAGACCAAGAGTTTATCTGGAAGAATTATTTCCTTTATCCACTTGTGCTCAACAATAAAAGCATTATCAAGGACGTCCAACTACTGAATTGTGCATCTTATAGTTGTAAAACTGTATATTCAATAGAGATGTCAACAATTTGTTTTTTTAATAGATAGGTGGGTTCTATACTCACTAATTTTAAGTGCCACATAAAGGGTATATTTATTAGTTCTTAGAAGCTAGACATTTGTGTTCATAAGGGAGAAAAATCACCCAAAACTAATTATTTCATGTACATATAGCATTCGCCTTGTTGATGGAGTAAAATAATCATCAAGCGCGGTTGTTAGACGGAATTGTCAAACATCAACAAAAATGAACAATAACAATAGCGGCGGGGCTTGAGAAACCTGAGCTTACTGAATCTGGACACAAGGATGAAGTGCCGATGTGCTTGTTGCAGAATCACATTAAGGAGAAGCAAAAATGCATGCCATGAAAAATTGATAGATTGTCATTTATATACCATCTGCATTTTTGTTATTGAACAAATTAAAGGGATGTGTGTCCAGAATGCAAATTACTCACTCTGTAAAGAAATATAAGAGTGTTTAAATCACTAAAATAATGATCTAAACACTCTTATATTTATTTACGGAGGGAGTAGTATACATGTACGTAATCACACAAATATCACGGTATTAGTCAAGTGCACAGTGTAGTGATATTAGGCCTGCAACCTGCAGAAGCATTTGTTAAATTCTTTTAAAAGGATTTTGAAATAACAATTGGCCTCTAGTTAGCAACTTCAAGGACGGTAGTTACAGAAAATACCAGATTCAGTCATTCAGAGTTCAATCGGGATATGTACATACCGGAAGTTATCATGTGCCTTTCAAGCGGATGACTTCGCTGGAGAGGATGTCCACCTTGTCTGCATTGACCTCGGCGATCTTCGTGTCATCGTCTACATGGCCGAGCTCAGCCTTATTTGGCCTCGGTGGACGGTGGTCATCAAAAGCTCACGCGTGAACCTCTCTAACTCCTCTATCATGGTGAACATCATCTCCAAGTCCGCCACATGCTGGCCGCGCACGCAGTCAACCTCCCTCTACCAGTCCTCCCACTTCTGCACCTCGTCGTCGATGCCCTTCTCGTCTGGCCGGAACTTCTCGATCTCGGTGGCCTCCTCGGCCCACCACTTGGTGTCGTGGTGCGCGCACGGCAGATGCCAAGGGATGGCTAAAGAGAGCAAGAGGCTCGAAGGCACTGGTGGGCTCTAGAGGCGAGGTCGGCATGAGCGAGCACGGGACGCAAGACATACCTAGGTTCAGGGCTCTCCGGAGAGATAACACCCCTAGTCCTGTCGAGCGTGGTTTATATGTGACAGTACAGAGTTGATCCTAGAGCTGTATCGAGGAAGAAGGGAAGCAGGACAAGGCTTAGGCTGCTCCCTCTCCTTGTGTGTGTTTTCTACTGATCGGATCTCTTCACCCCCATGCATGGAGGCCTCCTAGGGGGTTTTATAGGTCAACTGAAGGAAATACGCCCTAGAGGAAATAATAAAGTTATTATTTATTTCCTTATTTCATGATAAATGTTTATTATTCATGCTAGAATTGTATTAACCGGAAACATAATACATGTGTGAATACATAGACAAACAGAGTGTCACTAGTATGCCTCTACTTGACTAGCTCATGAATCAAAGATGGTTATGTTTCCTAGCCATGGACAAAGAGTTGTTATTTAATTAACGGGATCACATCATTAGTTGAATGATCTGATTGACATGACCCATTCCATTAGCTTAGCACCCGATCGTTTAGTATGTTGCTATTGCTTTCTTCAGGACTTATACATGTTCCTATGACTATGAGATTATGCAACTCCCGTTTGCCGGAGGAACACTTTGTGTGCTACCAAACGTCACAGCGTAACTGGGTGATTATAAAGGAGCTCTACAGGTGTCTCTAAAGGTACATGTTGGGTTGGCGTATTTCGAGATTAGGATTTGTCACTCCGATTGTCGGAGAGGTATCTCTGGGCCCTCTCGGTAATGCACATCACATAAGCCTTGCAAGCATTGCAACTAATGAGTTAGTTGCGGGATGATGTATTACGGAACGAGTAAAGAGACTTGCTGGTAACGAGATTGAACTAGGTATTGGATACCGACGATCGAATCTCGGGCAAGTAACATACCGATGACAAAGGGAACAACGTATGTTGTTATGCGGTCTGACCGATAAAGATGTTCATAGAATATGTAGGAGTCAATATGGGCATCCAGGTCCCGCTATTGGTTATTGACCGGAGACATGTCTCGGTCATGTCTACATTGTTCTCAAACCCGTAGGGTCTGCACGCTTAAGGTTTTGATGACAGTTATATTATGAGTTTATGAGTTTTGATGTACCGAAGGAGTTCGGAGTCCTGGATGAGATCGGGGACATGACGAGGAGTCTCGAAATGGTCGAGACGTAAAGATCGATATATTGGACGACTATATTCGGACATCGGAAAGGTTCTGAGTGGTTCGGGTATTTTTCGGAGTACCGGGGAGTTACGGGATTACGGGGGAAAAGTATTGGGCCTTATTGGGCCATACGGGAAAGAGAGAGGGGCTGCCTAGGGCAGGTCGCGCCCCCCCAAGGCCTAGTCCGAATTGGACTAGGGGGAGGGGCTGCGCCCCCTCCTTCCTTGCCTACTCCTTTCCTCTTCCTTGTCTCCTACTCGTACTACATGGAAGGAATCCTAGTTGGATTAGGAAAGGGGAAATCCTACTCCCGGTGGGAGTAGGACTCCCTAGGGCGCGCCATAGAGAGGGACGGCCCTCCCCTCCTCCACTCCTTTATATACGGCGGTAGGGGGCACCCCATAGACACACAAGTTGATCTTCGTGATCGTTCCTTAGCCGTGTGCGGTGCCCCCTCCACGATATTACACCTCGGTCATATTGTAGCGGTGCTTAGGCGAAGCCCTGCGACAGTAGAACATCAAGATCGTCACCACGCCATCGTGCTGACGGAACTCCTCCCCGAAGCTTTGCTGGATCGGAGCCCGGGGAGCGTCATCGAGCTGAACGTGTGAAGAACTCAGAGGTGCCGTCCGTTCGGTGCTTGGATCGGTCGGATCGAGAAGATGTACGACTACTTCCTCTACGTTGTGTCAACGCTTCCGCTTCGGTCTACGAGGGTACATAGACAACACTCTCCCCTCTCGTTGCTATGCATCACCATGATCTTGCGTGTGCGTAGGAATTTTTTTGAAATTACTACGTTCCCCAACAGTGGCATCCGAGTCTAGGTTTTATTGTTTGATGTTATATGCACGAGTAGAACACAAGTGAGTTGTGGGCGATATAAGTCATTACTGCTTACCAGCATGTCATACTTTGGTTCGGCGGTATTGTTGGATGAAGCGGCCCGGACCGACATTACGCGTACGCTTACGCGAGACCGGTTCTCCCGACGTGTTTTGCACATAGGTGGCTTGCGGGTGAAAGTTTCTCCAACTTTAGTTGAACCGAGTGTGGCTACGCCCGGTCCTTGCGAAGGTTAAAACAGCACCAACTTGACAAACTATCGTTGTGGTTTTGATGCGTAGGTAAGATTGGTTCTTGCTTAAGCTCGTAGTAGCCACGTAAAACTTGCAACAACAAAGTAGAGGACGTCTGACTTGTTTTTGCAGGGCATGTTGTGATGTGATATGGTCAAAACGTGATGAGATATAAGTTGTTGTATGAGATGATCATGTTTTGTTGAAGTTATCAGCAACTGGCAAAATCCTTATGGTTGTCTCTTTATTGCATAAGATGCAAGCGCTCAATAATTGCTTTACTTTATCGCTATGCGATAGCAATAGTTGCAAGAGCAATTGTTGGCGAGACGACCACGTGACGACACATTGATATAGATCAAGATGATGGAGATCATAGTGTCATGCCGGTGATGATAGAGATCATGAAAGTACTTTGGAGATGGAAATCAAAGGCACATGATGATGATGGCCATATCATGTCACATATTCTGATTGCATGTGATGTTTATCTTTTATGCATCTTATCTTGCTTTGATTGACGGTAGCATTATAAGATGATCTCTCACTAAATTATCAAGATAAAAGTGTTCTCCCTGAGTATGCACCGTTGCCCAAGTTCGTCGTGCCCAGACACCACGTGATGATCGGGTGTGATAAGCTCTACGTCCATCTACAACGGGTGCAAGCCAGTTTTGCACACGCAGAATACTCAGGTTAAACTTGACGAGCCTAGCATATGCAGATATGGCCTCGGAACACTGAGACCGAAAGGTCGAGCGTGAATCATATAGTAGATATGATCAACATAGTGATGTTCACCATTGAAAGCTACTCCATTTCACGTGATGATCGGTTATGGTTTAGTTGAGTTGGATCACGTGATCACTTAGAGGATTAGAGGGATGTCTATCTAAGTGGGAGTTCTTAAGTAATATGATTAATTGAACTTAAATTTATCATGAACTTAGTCCTGGTAGTATTTTGCAAATCATGTTGCAGATCAATAGCTCGCATTGTTGCTTCCTTGTGTTTATTTTGATATGTTCCTAGAGAAAATTGTGTTGAAAGATGTTAGTAGCAATGATGCAGATTGGATCCGTGATCTGAGGTTTATCCTCATTGCTGCACAGAAGAATTATGTCCTTGATGTACCGCTAGGTGACAGACCTATTGCAGGAGCATATGCAGACGTTATGAACGTTTGGCTAGATCAATATGATGACTACTTAATAGTTTAGTGCACCATGCTTAACGGCTTAGAATCGGGACTTCAGAAGACGTTTTGAACGTCATGGACCATATGAGATGTTCCAGGAGTTGAAGTTAATATTTCAAGCAAATACCCGAATTGAGAGATATGAAGTCTCCAACAAGTTCTATAGCCAAAAGATGGAGGAGAATCGCTCAACTAGTGAGCATGTGCTCAGATTGTCTGGGTACTACAATCGCTTGAATCAAGTGGGAGTTAATCTTCCAGATAAGATAGTGATTGACAGAATTCTCTAGTCACCATCACCAAGTTAGTAGAACTTCGTGATGAACTATAGTATGCAAGGGATGATGAAAACAACTCCCGAGCTTTTCATGATGATGAAATCGATGAAGGTAGAAATCAAGAAAGAGCATCAAGTGTTGATGGTAGACAAGACCACTAGTTTCAATAAAAGGGCAAAGGGAAGAAGGGGAACTTCAAGAAGAACGGCAAGCAAGTTGCTGCTTAAGTGAAGAAGCCCAAGTCTGGTCCTAAGCCCGAGACTAAGTGCTTCTACTGCAAAGGGACTGGTCACTGGAAGCGGAACTGCCCCAAGTATTTGGCGGATAAGAAGGATGGCAAAGTGAACAAAGGTATATTTGATATACAGATTATTAATGTGTATTTTACTAGTGTTCGTAGCAACCCCTCGGTATTGATACTGGTTCAGTTGCTAAGAGTAATAACTCGAAACGGGAGTTGCAGAATGAACAGAAACTAGTTAAGGGTGAAGTGACGATGTGTGTTGGAAGTACTTCCAAGATTGATATGATCATCATCGCACACTCCCTATACTTTCGGGATTAGTGTTGAACCTGAATAAGTGTTATTTGGTGTTTGTGTTGAGCATGAATATGATTTGATCATGTTTATTGTAATATGATTATTCATTTAAGTAAGAGAATAAATTTTTGTTCTGTTTACATGAATAAAACCTTATATGGTTACACACCCAATGAAAATAGTTTGTTGGTTCTCGATCGTAGTGATACACATAATCATAATATTGAAACCAAAAGATGCAAAGTTAATAATGATAGTGCAACTTATTTGTGGCACTGCCGTTTAGGTCATATTAGTGTAAAGCGCATGAAGAAACTCCATGCTGATGGGCTTTTGGAATCACTTGATTATGAATCACTTGATGCTTGCGAACCATGCCTGATGGGCAAGATGACTAAGACTCCGTTCTCCGGAACAATGGAGCGAGCAACTGACATATTGGAAATAATACATACTGATGTATGCGATCCGATGAGTGTTAAGGCTCGCAGCGGGTATCGTTATTTTCTAACCTTCACAGATGATTTGAGCAGATATGGGTATATCTACTTGATGAAACATAAGTCTGAAACATTTGAAAAAGTTCAAAGAATTTCAGAGTGAAGTGGAAAATCATCGTGACAAGAAAATAAAAGTTTCTATGATATGATCGCAGAGGTAAAATATTTGAGTTACGAGTTTGGCCTTCAATTAAAACAATGTGAAATAGTTTCACTACTCACGCCACCTGGAACACCATAGTGTAATGGTGTGTCCGAACGTCATAACCATACTTTATTGGATATAGTACAATCTATGATGTCTCTTACCGATCTACTACTATCGTTTTTGGGGTTATGCATTAAAGACATCTGCATTCACGTTAAAAAGGGCACCATCTAAGTCCGTTGAGACGACACAATCTGAACTGTGGTTTGGCAAGAAACCAAAGTTGTCGTTTCTTAAAGTTTGGGATTGTGATGCTTATATGAAAAGGTTTCATCATGATAAGCTCAAACCCAAATCGGAGAAATCTGTCTTCATAGGATACCCAAAGGAGACAGTTGGGTACACCTTCTATCACAGATCCGAAGGCAAATTCGTTGCTGAGAATGGATCCTTTCCAGAGAAGGAGTTTCTCTCGAAAGAAGTGAGTGGGAGGAAAGTAGAAAACTTGATAAGGTAATTGTACCTTCTCCCTTATTGGAAAGTAGTTCATCACAAAAATCTGTTCTTGTGACTACTACACCAATTAGTGAGGAAGCTAATGATGATGATCATGTAACTTCAGATCAAGTTACTACCGAATCTCGTAGGTAATCCTGTTCTGGAAGTCATGTTACTAGACCATGACGAACTTGTGAACTATAAGGAAGCGATGATGAGCCCAGATTCCGCGAAATGGCTTGAGGCCATGAAATCTGAGATGAGATCCATGTAAGAAAACAAAGTATGGACTTTGATTGACTTGCCCAATGATCGGCGAGCCATTGAGATTAAATGGATCTTCAAGAGGAAGACGGATGCTGATAGTAGTGTTACTATCTACAAAGCTACAAAGTTCAAGGTGTTGACTACGATGAGAGTTTCTCACTCGTATCTATTCTTAAGTCTGTCCGAATCATGTTAGCAATTGCCGCATTTTATGAAATCTGGCAAATGGATAAACAAAACTGCATTCCTCAATGGATTTATTAAAGAAGAGTTGTATGTGATGCAACAAGATGGTTTTGTCAATCCTAAAGGTGCTAACAAAATATGCAAGCTCCAGCGACCCATTTATGGACTGGTGTAAGCATCTCGGAGTTGGAATATACGCTTTGATAAGTTGATCAAAGCATATAGTTTTATACAGACTTGCGGTGAAGCCTGTATTTACAAGAAAGTGAGTGGGAGCTCTGTAGCATTTCTGATATTATATGTGGATGACATATTACTGATTGGAAATGATATAGAATTTCTGGATAGCATAAAGGGATACTTGAATAAGAGTTTTTCAATGAAAGACCTCGGTGAAGCTGCTTTCATATAAGGCATAAAGATCTATAGAGATAGATCAAAACTCTTAATTGGACTTTCACAAAGCACATACCTTGACAAGATTTTGAAGAAGTTCAAAATGGATCAAGCAAAGAAAGGGTTCTTGCCTGTGTTACAAGGTGTGAAGTTAAGTCAGACTCAAAGCCCGACCACGGTAGAAGATAGAAAGAGAATGAAAGTCATTCCCTATGCCTTGGCCATAGGTTCTATAAAGTATGTCATGCTGTGTACCAGATCTATTGTATACCCTACACTGATTTGGCAAGGGAGTACAATAGTGATCTAGGAGTAGATCACTTGACAGCGGTCAGAATTATCCTTAGTGAAATAAGGATATGTTTCTCGATTATGGACGTGACAAAGAGGTTCGTCGTAAAGGGTTACGTCGATGCAAGTTTTTGACACTGATCGAGATGATTCTAAGTCTCAATCTGGATACATATTGAAAGTGGGAGCAGTTAGCTAGAGTAGCTCCGTGCAGAGCATTGTAGACATAGAATTTTGCAAAATACATACGGATCTGAATTTGGCAGGCCGGTTGACTAAATTTCCCTCACAAGCAAAACATGATCACTCTTTGGGTGTTAAGCACATAGCGATGTGAACTAGATTATTGAATCTAGTAAACCCTTTGGGTGTTAGTCACATGGAGATGTGAGCCAATCACATAAAGATGTGAACTATTGGTGTTAATCACATAGCGATGTGAACTAGATTATTGACTCTAGTGCAAGTGGGAGACTGAAGGAAATATGCCCAAGAGGCAATAATAAAGTTATGATTTATTTCCTTATTTCATGATAAATGTTTATTATTCATGCTAGAATTGTATTAACCGAAACATAATACATGTGTGAATACATAGACAAACAGAGTGTCACTAGTATGCCTCTACTTGACTAGCTCGTTAATCAAATATGGTTATGTTTCCTAACCATGGACAAAGAGTTGTTATTTAATTAACGGGATCACATCATTAGTTGAATGATCTGATTGACATGACCCATTCCATTAGCTTAGCATCCGATCATTTAGTATGTTGCTATTGCTTTCTTCATGACTTATACATGTTCCTATGACTATGAGATTATGCAACTCCCCTTTGCCGGAGGAACACTTTGTGTGCTACCAAACGTCATAACGTAACTGGGTGATTATAAAGGAGCTCTACAGGTGTCTCCAAAGGTACATGTTGGGTTGGCGTATTTCGAGATTAGGATTTGTCACTTCGATTGTCAGAGAGGTATCTCTGGGCCATCTCGGTAATGCACATCACATAAGCCTTGCAAGCATTGCAACTAATGAGTTAGTTGCAGGATGATGTATTACGGAACAAGTAAAGAGACTTGCCGGTAACGAGATTGAACTAGGTATTGGATACCGACGATCGAATCTCAGGCAAGTAACATACCGATGACAAAGGGAACAGCGTATGTTGTTATGCAGTCTGACCAATAAAGATCTTCGTAGAATATGTAGGAGCCAATATGGGCATCGAGGTCCCGCTATTGGTTATTGACCGGAGACATGTCTCTGTCATGTCTACATTGTTCTCGAACCCGTAGGGTCCGCACGCTTAAGGTTTCGATGACAGTTATATTATGAGTTTATGAGTTTTGATGTACCGAAGGAGTTCGGAGTACCGGATGAGATCGGGGACATGACGAGGAGTCTCGAAATGGTCGAGACATAAAGATCGATATATTGGACGACTATATTCGGACATCGGAAAGGTTCTGAGTGGTTCGGGTATTTTTCGGAGTACCGGGGAATTACGGGATTACGGGGGAAAAGTATTGGGCCTTATTGGGCCATACGGGAAAGAGAGAGGGGCTGCCTAGGGCAGGCCGCGCGCCCCCCCAAGGCCTAGTCCGAATTGGACTATGGGGAGGGGCTGCGCCCCCTCCTTCCTTCCCTACTCCTTTCCTCTTCCTTGTCTCCTACTCCTACTACATGGAAGGAATCCTAGTTGGACTAGGAAAGGGGGAATCCTACTCCCGGTGGGAGTAGGACTCCCTAGGGCGCGCCATAGAGAGGGCCGGCCCTCCCCTCCTCCACTCATTTATATACGGGGGCAGGGGGCACCCCATAGACACACAAGTTGATCTTCGTGATCGTTCCTTAGCCGTGTGCGGTGCCCCCCTCCACGATATTACACCTCGTTCATATTGTAGCGGTGCTTAGGCGAAGCCCTGCGACAGTAGAACATCAAGATCGTCACCACGCCGTCGTGCTGACGGAACTCCTCCCCGAAGCTTTGGTGGATCGAAGCCCGGGGAGCGTCATCGAGCTGAACGTGTGCAGAACTCGGAGGTGCCGTCCGTTCGGTGCTTGGATCGGTCGGATCGAGAAGACGTACGACTACTTCCTCTACGTTGTGTCAACGCTTCCGCTTCGGTCTACGAGGGTACATAGACAACACTCTCCCCTCTCGTTGCTATGCATCACCATGATCTTGCGTGTGCGAAGGAAATTTTTTGAAATTACTACCTTCCCCAACATCAACCCCCCAGGGGTACAATGGTAGTGTTACAAGGCCATGGGGCCAGGTTGTCATCGTCCGGGAAGCCGGTGATGGGACCCGCCGGGTGTCAGGGCTCGCCTTGTTCTCCGGGCACGGGACCCGCCGAGTGTAGGGGCACTGTTTGCCGTCTTGTCAATCGTCAAGGAGTGGCCGGGTTGAGTCCGCTACAGTGGCGCTCCGTCAGTTCACCGCTTGCTGGCGTCAGCAGTGACGAAGGGTGCACTGTAGCCACGCCAACCCTGGTCAGCGGGTAGGTGAGGCACTATTGCCATGCCCGGGCTGAGCAGAGGCATGGGAGGGGCACTGTTGCCTCGCTCATCTCTGAATGAAGACTCATCCCATCGTACGGCTGGGATGGGACGGGAGCTAACCCGCGGCCGGGTTAGGGAACACGCCAAGGGGGAGCTGGCTTGTTGGAGAAGTCATCGTGCGTCGGGTTCGGCTGCCTTGCGCCGGCCGTTGGGGCTGGGTTGGTAAATTCGGCCGGGTCGAGGTGCTTTGGCCAGGTTGAGCGACCCGGCCAAGCGTGAGCCGGCTTGAGGGGCGTTGCTGGCCCCGTTGTTTTTGAAAAGGATCCGCGTTCCGTTGCCTGCCTGGGGTTCATCCCCACGACAGTAGTCCCCGAAGCTGTGAAGGTATGCCGTCTTTGAGTGGGAGGGCCTTCACAGGTTCCCCCCCTGAAGAGGCAAATTTGGTGACAACCGGATCCGACAACACCCACTGTGTGTCGGCTTCTGGAAGCCGGATCATGGAATCCAGGCAGGGGCGGGAAACCGAAGAGTCCGCCAAATATTGAGGCAATCTCTTGGGCTTCGCGTGGGCGCCACGTGGCGCCTGGGAGCCGGAGGGGCCTGACGGGCCACACGCGGCAGGACGGGGCGACGCGCTGGGGCCCGTCGCCACACGCCCTCGGCCCACGCGCGTGGATTTATTGCGGCATCCGCGGGTCGGTTGCCCTTCTCGACGCAGTTATTGCGCGCGTACGGGCACAGTTATTGCGGGGAAGTGGGAGGGGCGAGCACAAATGATCCCACTTCCCCACGTCCAAACCGTGCGTTATAAATCGGGGGGAGGGGTGGCGGAAATCATTCTTGCTCGCACTCCCCTGCCTCTTTATCCTTCCTCTTCTTCTTGCGACCGCAGCGCGCTGCGACGCCCATCGCTCCGAGCAGGGCTTCATCCCCGTTCTTTCTCCTTTCCTTTCTTCGTCTTCTTCGATGGCGCTGCCGTCAGGCTCGTGGATGGGCTCGACCATCACCCTGGACGACGTGTCCTATCTCCGCACAACCCGACGCTTGCCGGGGGAGACGGAGGTCGTCGTGCGCCTGCCGCAGGGCGAGCAGGAGCCGCAGCCCGAGGGCACAGAGCGTGTGGTCTTCTTCCTGCACTTCAAGCACGGGTTCAGTCTTCCTGCGAGCGCCTCCCTCTGTCTTGGTCTCCTTCAACTAGGGACTGATCATATTCCAGTTGATTTCATTCGTGGTAGATGCTTATCGTGTTGGAAATATGCCCTAGAGGCAATAATAAAAGCATTATTATATTTCCTTGTTCATGATAATTGTCTTTTATTCATGCTATAATTGTGTTATCTGTAAATCGTAATACATGTGTGAATTCATAGACACCAACATGTCCCTAGTAAGCCTCTAGTTGACTAGCTCGTTGATCAACAGATAGTCATGGTTTCCTGACTATGGACATTGGATGTCATTGATAACGAGATCACATCATTAGGAGAATGATGTGATGGACAAGACCCAATCCTAAACATAGCACAAGATCGTATAGTTCGTTTGCTAGAGTTTTTCCAATGTCAAGTATCTTTTCCTTAGACCATGAGATCGTGTAACTCCCGGATACCGTAGGAGTGCTTTGGGTGTACCAAACGTCACAACGTAACTGGGTGACTATAAAGGTATACTACGGGTATCTCCGAAAGTGTCTGTTGGGTTGACACGGATCAAGACTGGGATTTGTCACTCCGTATGACGGAGAGGTATCTCTGGGCCCACTCAATAATGCATCATCATAATGAGCTCAAAGTGACCAAGTGTCTGGTCACGGGATCATGCATTACGGTACGAGTAAAGTGACTTGCCGGTAACGAGATTGAATGAGGTATTGGGATACCGACGATCGAATCTCGGGCAAGTAACGTACCGATTGACAAAGGGAATTGTATACGGCATTGCTTGAATCCTCGACATCGTGGTTCATCCAATGAGATCATCGAGGAGCATGTGGGAGCCAACATGGGTATCAAGATCCCGCTGTTGGTTATTGACCGGAGAACCGTCTCGGTCATGTCTACATGTCTCCCGAACCCGTAGGGTCTACACACTTAAGGTTCGGTGACGCTAGGGTTGTAGAGATATGAATATGCAGTAACCCGAAAGTTGTTCGGAGTCCCGGATGAGATCCCGAACGTCACGAGGAGTTCCGGAATGGTCCGGAGGTGAAGAATTATATATAGGAAGTGCAGTTTCGGCCATCGGGAGAGTTTCGGGGGTCACTGGTATTGTATCGGGACCACCGGATAGGTCCCGGGGGTCCACCGGGTGGGGCCACCCATCCCAGAGGGCCCCATGGGCTGAAGTGGGGAGGGGAACCAGCCCATAATGGGCTGGTGCGCCCCCCTTGGCCCACCCCCTGCGCCTAGGGTTGGAAACCCTAGGGTGGGGGGCGCCCCACTTGCCTTGGGGGGCACTCCACCCTTGGCCGCCGCCACCCCTAGGAGATCCCATCTCCTAGGGCCGGCGCCCCCCTTGGGGAGCCTATATAAAGAGGGGGAGGGAGGGGCAGCCGCACCCTTGACTCTTGGCGCCTCCCTCTCCCCTGCTACACCTATCCCTCTTGCAGTAGAACGGCGAAGCCCTGCTGTGGTGACTCCTGCATCCACCACCACGCCGTCATGCTGCTGGATCTTCATCCTTTCCTTCCCCTTTGCTGGATCAAGAAGGAGGAGACGTCACGCTGACCGTACGTGTGTTGAACGCGGAGGTGCCGTCCGTTCGGCGCTAGGATCTCCGGTGATTTGGATCACGTCAAGTACGACTCCCTCATCCCCGTTCTCTTGAACGCTTCCGCTCGCAATCTACAAAGGTATGTAGATGCAATCCGATCACTCGTTGCTAGATGAACTCAAAGATGGATCTTGGTGAAACCGTAGGAAAATTTTTGTTTTCTGCAACGTTCTCCAACATATCGGTGATCTTCAAACCTTTGGCATAGTTCCATTGAAAACCACAATTACTCTTGGTTGCTGAAGATCTTGCTCGGTGAAGATAACAACTCTTCAACACTCGAGCCGACACCTATCCATCTAGAGAGTGCGCAGCTCTCAAGAGTAATAGGTACAAGAGCTCTGTCTCAAAACTACTGTGATGCTCAACCACTATCTGAGTTTTGGTTCTTGGTTTCGTCTTGGTGGATTTTAAACTGAAATCTCTTGGAGAGGGGATGCTCAATCAATCTTCTCAGAAATCTTAAGTAGAATAGGCAACGGACAACGTTGGAGCGGGGTCTCTATTTATAGCCACAACCATCCCTGATGAGAAATGATCGAAATGGACATGTGCTTCAACTAGTGGCCGAACGACACGAGTCCAACGGTCGGAAATTGAGCACATTGGTAACATTCCTTGCGGATTAAGAAATTCTAACTCCTCAGTCCAAAAGATATCCCCTGCAACACCGAAGAACTACGGCTTCAGCTGACAGGTAATCATTCAAAGCATAAAGAGATTTCTCTCATACTTGCATAGGTTTGTGCTAAGCATCACAGCGGATCTAAGCTTCGAGAACATATACCACTCTTAATAGTACGGAGATCCTAAGACTCAAGAAAGAGAAGGAGAAGATTGAATTGAATTCTACGTCTTCGCTTCGCCTTTGGTCTTCTCAATCAATTTTCTTCGGATGACCTCTGATCTGATTGCTTCACCAAAGCAATATATTTTATGGGGTCAACTTCTTCACATCAGTATTCGCGTCAGAACGGCCTTGGGAGATATGACCGAATCTTCTCTGCATCTCAAATATCCTTCAGTGAAGTTCCTCGAACTTGACACCTAAGATGGCGTTCTTCTACGGTTCTGCTTCGAATATTCCTCTATGTGTGCACTAGCAAACAAATCAGTCCATACATGTTTCTGTCACCAACCTCGAAGACACAGGAGGGCAAGTTGCACCAACATGAACACTATTCTTGACCCTCTGTTGCGTCATGGAGTATTGGTGTTCATGGACGACATTCTAGTTTATAGTTCGACATTGTAAGAATAACTCAAGCAACTGTGTGTTGTGTTTCAGCTACTTCAGCAAAATTATTTTGTTATCAAATGATCGAAGTGTGAATTTTCTAGTCATAAAATAGAGTACCTCGGGCATGGCATCAGTGAAGCGGGAGCGGCTACAGATCCTGCAAAGATCATGATAGTTCAGTCCTGGCCTACACCATCCGGTGCGAGAGCCTTGCAGGGGATCCCTTGGCCTGACAGGCTACTACCATAAGTTCATCCAACATTATGGGATGATCTGTAAACCATTTAGTGAGATCTTGTGTAAAGGGGTGATCTTTTAGTGGACTCCAATTGCGGATCGTGCCTTCCAACTACTAAAATCGGCCTTGACTCAAGCTCCTATGCTAGCCCTCCCCAATTTTAGAGAGACGTATATGTTGGAGATAGATGCGTGTAACAAGGGTATCAAGGCTATGTTGATGCGGCAAGGGCACCCAGTGTCATATCTCAGCAAAATCCTCTGCCCCGAAAATCAAACTCTCAGCACATATGAGAAAGAGTGTCTTACTATTCTCATGGAAGTGGAAATGGCGTGCATACCTTGCTACCTCTTGAGCTTGCGTTGGTTTTTCCCTTAAAGAGGAAAAGGTGATGCAGCAAAGTAGAGTAAGTATTTCCCTTAGTTTGAGAACCGAGGTATCAATCTAGTAGGAGACAACGCACAAATCGCCAAATACCTGCACAAACAATCAAACAATTTGCACCCAACGCAATAAAGGGGTTGTCAATCCCTTCACAGTTATTTGCAGAAGTGAGATCTAATAGAGATTGATAAACTGTAAAGTAAATATTTTTGGTTTGTAGATTGGAAAGTAAACGATTGCAAAATAGTAGATCGAAAACTTATAGACGGAAAATAGACCCGAGGCCATAGGTTTCACTAGAGGCTTCTCTCATGGCATGTCACGTGTACCCTGGCGGTCAAAACCCACTTGACAAGACATGCTCATTTTTATAAAAAGGTTCAATGTGGTACAACTTACCCTAAATGGGGTGATACCGATAAATACATCTCACATAGGGTAATTCCTATTAAAAATATCGGAATAGGGCCACAAAGTTGACTTTACTCTTTATAAAAAAATGACTCAATATCAACATGAGTAGGCAAATATATATTCTGCGCATATATTTCATGATGGGTATTATGTGAGAAAATTTCTTTTTTCAGATCTTGGTGTATTATTTCGATTAAGCGGGTCAAACTGGTAGAAATTTGGCATAGACCAAGTTTAACTTAGTACAGAGTTAAAATGGCAGTTAATTCAAAACAGATCTAGTGCATGTATTTGCAGTTCACATTTTGTTGCATTAATTATTTTCCTTCTTTAGGAAGTTAAAATTAATTGCTTCTTCATCTCGATGTACGCTGCATGTATTTGCAGTTCACATTTGTTTGCATTAATTATTTTCCTTCTTTAGCAAGTAAAAATTAGTCATTTGTATGAAGCGATAAGCCCTAGCTTTGAAAGCATTGAAGTACTGGCTCGTATAGCCTATCTATCTAGAGGTAATCCTAGGCACGTATTAAAAACTTTCCAAACATTTCAGATGATTGCTGGCCTATATAACCCCGAGTGTGCAGCAAACATCAATCTGTATATGGGGCTGCTGAAAGAGGAGCTAGACATCAATCTGTATATGGGGCTGCTGAAAGAGGAGCTAGACACGCCAGCCAATACGTGGGACGCCGCAGAGAAAGAATATTTCTCTATGAGAGCCGCACTGCTCACGACGGTGCACGACTATCTCGGTTACGGATATCTCGCGGGGCAGGTGGTCCACGGATTTTCTGGATGCGTCAGGTGTATGGATGACACAATGTATCGCCAGCTAGATAGAGATCCCAGGTCTTTGAAAACCATGTTCATGGGACATCGAAGGTGGCTTCGCGACGATGACTCGTGGAGGAAACGCAAGGATCTGTTCGATGGTGAAACCGAACTCCGAAGACGCCCGCGTACGAGGAGCGGCGAGGAAATAGACGGGCTGTTGAAAAATTGGAAAGATTGCCCACTGCAGGGAAAGAAGCAAAAGGCGCCAGAGCCGGGAAAGAAGCGAAAGGCGCCAGAGCCGCTGCTGAAGGTATGGAAAACGAGGTATGTTTTCTGGGACTTGCCGTACTGGAAGATTCACCGTGTGCCTCACAGCCTTGATGCCATGCATATCACGAAGAACGTGTGCGAGAGTCTGCTTGGTACCCTGTTCAACATGCCAGAGAGGACCAAAGATGGGCCGAAAGCAAGGGCGGACTTGAAATCAATGGGCATCAGGCAGGAGCTTCACGCTAATGATGATGATGATGAGGCGAAGTAGGACACAGAAAGTCGTCGCAAAGGCAAAAAGGCCAAGAAGACCGGAAATGACTACCCTCCCGCGTGCTTCACTCTAAGTCAGGAGGAGATCGAGCAGTTTTTCACCTGCCTCGTAGGAGTAAAACTTTCTTACGGTTACGCGGGGAAGATAAGCAGATACCTAGACCCAGCGAAGCAGAAGTTCAGCGGGATGAAGTCTCATGACTGTCACGTGCTGATGACGCAGATACTTCCAGTTGCAATCTGTGGGATCATGGACGCGCACGTCCGTGAAACGCTATTTGGCCTATGCAACTTTTTCGACGTCATCTCTCGGAAGTCGGTTGGCGTGCGGCAACTCAGAAGGCTACAGGAAGAGATCATGGTGATACTATGCAAGCTTGAGATGTACTTCCCGCACGCATTTTTTGACGTTATGGTGCATCTGCTGGTCCATATCGTGGAGGATATCATCCAACTCGGGCCGACGTTCCTGCACAGCATGATGCCGTTCGAAAGGATGAATGATGTCATCAAAGGATACGTTCGCAACATGTCACGTCCAGAGGGAAGTATAGCCAGGGGCTTTCTGACCGAAGAGTGCATCTCCTACTGCACGAATTATCTAGGCATCGAGAACCCCGTTGGTCTGCCCGTCAACAGGCACCTCGGCAGGCTCGCTGGATGGGGTCACTGTGAGGGTCGCCGCGAAATGCATGTCGACTTCGAGGGTCGACTCGCCGACTTTGAAAGAGCAAACCTAGTCGCGCTACAACACATAGACGTGGTCGATCCTTGGGTGGTAGAGCACAAAACCTTTATTGAGAAGACGTACAATGACCGAGGCCAACAGAAGACGTACGGAGATATAATCAAAGAGCACAACTCATGTTTCACGCGTTGGTTCAAGCAGAAGCTTCTGTGGTACCCTTTACATGAGGATTCTTCCGCGGAAGAACAACTCATATTCGCCTTGTCACATGGCGCCGAGCACAACCTGATGACCTATGAGGCGTACGATATCAACGGCTACACATTCTACACCGAGGACAAGGACATGAAGAGCGATGGTGATCAGAACTTCGGGGTAACAATGGAATCCTACACCGGTAACGACAAGGACAGATATTACGGAAGGATCGAGCAGATCTGGTAGCTGAGCTACGCTGGAGAGAAGGTCCCGATGTTCCGTGTCAGACGGGCCAAGAGCGTCCTAAAAGAAGACCGGTATTTCACCACCATGGTTATACCCGAAGCCAAATCCAAGACCGCGGGCGCAAACGTCACCGCGAAAAATGAGCCATGGGTACTGGCTTTCCAAGTGGACCAATGCTTCTTCATTACCGACCCGTCAAAGCCCAGTCGTGTTGTCGTGAGGAGAGGCAAAAGGAAGATCATCGGAATGGATGGAGTAGCCAATGAGCAAGACTTCGACAAGTACGGCGACCCGAAGATCGAACATGACGACGACGATGAAGTAGCAGCATAAACCACATGAAGAAGCAGGACCACCCTGCCTAAAGGACGTCCATTCCATAGAAGAACTCCATTTGCGAAAAAGAAGGGCAAGAAGATTATGAACAGATAGCTAGCTAAGATCGACTGTATTTAAATCGTAGTCTTCATTTCTCGGTTGTATTTCATGGGCACTTTTTGATATCATGAATATTTTTAAATTTCATGGGTACTTTTTGAATTCATGAATATTTTTTCAAATTTGATGATATTTTTTCATATTCAATATGATAAAATATTGAATATTCATGAGGACACTCGATCTCGATCCCCCTCCATCTCGATCTCTATCCCACCCGCGCCTCCTCTCCCCTCTTCATTTAAAAAAAATAATAATAAAAAAGTGTAGACTACAATTGTTGTTAAACAACAATTATTACTGTTTTTATAAAAAAATATTACTGTTTCATATTCATATTCATTTTCTAAAAAATTATTAGATGCAAAAAAAATAATTACTTATGGCGCACCTCTGGCTGGTGCGCCATTGCTATATATAAAAAAAAGATTACTAATGGCGCACCTCTGCCTGGTGCGCCATTGCTATGTAAAAAAAGATTACTAATGGCGCACCTCTGCCTGGTGCGCCATTGCTATGTAAAAAAAAGGATTACTAATGGCGCACCGACCGCAGGTGCGCCATTAGTAAGATTCCCCCCTAGCTAATTCCCTCCCTCTCGCCAGATCCCCTTCGTCCCTCTCCCTCGCCCCTAGCTAATTCTCCCTGCTGCCCCGACCCACGCCGCCGCCGCCCCCGTGCCTCCGTCTCCGTCGCCGCCCCCACGCCGCCGCCACCCCCACGTCGCCGCCGTCCCCGCGCCTCCGTCTCCGTTGCCGCCCCCGTGCCTCCTCATCATGGTCAGGTAACCCTCCTCCCTCTGCCTCTCTTCTCCTCTCTTCCTCCTCTCTTCTCCTCTCTTCCTCCTCCCTCTGCCTCTCTTCTCCTCTCTTCCTCCTCTGCCTCTCTTCTCCTCTCTTCCTCCTCTCCTCTCAGGTAACCCGAACTTAATTTTTTGATGGTGCATTAGGAGGATCAGGAGGCAAGTTGCAGTGCTGCAAGTGGCAAGAAGAAGAGCAGCAAGCATTAGATGCTTGCACTCCTGCTCTTATTTGCTTTTGAAGCAAAGTTTTTTTCCTAGCTGGAATAACACAGTAAAAAAGAAGTGTCTGAACAAGCTGTTGCTTTTTGCTGTGAATGTGCAGGTGTTCCTGGGCTGAGGGAGAGGATAGAGGCACGAGGAGGAGAAGAGCACCTGGACCAGAGGTGAGAATGAATGAGCTGGTGTTTAAACCATGGCTAACTTAATTTGTGTTTGGGGTTGGAGCTGGGAAAGAGAGACAGAGGGATAGGAGGGGGAGGGGAAAGAGAAATGTTTATTTTAGGGTTTAATTAGACTCAAGATTCTGGTGTTTAACCCTGTTGTGTTGCTTCTAGAAATAATATAAAAGCTGTGAAAAAGAAATCTGTGGAGTTGGCACTTTACATAAGGTTGTAGATCATTGTAGTGTCCTAATGTCTAAGACTGTTGCATTGGAGGTTCATCTTGCAAACATATCAGAACTTGCAAACATTTTATTACTTGTTGCATTGGAGGTTCATCTTGTCTTGAGGCAAACAAATCAGCATTGGAGGCTCATCTTTGAGGCTCATCTTTATTACATATCAGAACTTGCAAACAAATCTGTGAAAGACTTGTAAAGTTGCTGGGTTTTGTCTCCGACCATTGTGTCGTGATGAATTTGCAGGTACCCCGAGAGGCCCTTGAGTTTGCCGGAATGTCGATTAACTTCCGTTCCGGCAAATTCGGGTACTCCATATGTCCTATTTTCAGCAAAGGTCATGCTGAAATTTTCCATGAATTTTAGCATGACTTTGCTAAAAATAGGACATATGGGGTACTTGCGACTAATGCATGGGCCGGGGTATCTTAGTACTTAGTTAAGTAGGATCAACTGCCCCGCCATTCTTGCTGCATTAAACCATAGGTGGCAATAGAGCCAAGTGATTAGGCCCTAAACCCTAGATGATAAACCCAACATAGGTGGCAATAGAGCCAAGTGATTAGTGCCAAGTGATTAGGCCCAACCTAGGGTGCCTCGGCATCGATAAACCCTAAATGATGAAAACTTAACTTGGCTTCTATAGGGTGCCTCGGTGTCGATGAGAACCTAAATGATGTATGCTTAGGATTTTAGGGTGCCTCGGCATCGACAAAACCTAAATGATGAAAGCTTAGGCTTTTAGGGTGCCTCGACGTCGACAAACCCTAAATGATAAAACCTTGGCTTTTAGGGTGCCTCGGTGTCGATAAGAACCTAAATGATGAAAGCTTAGGCTTTTAGGGTGCCTCGGTGTTGACAAACCCTAAATGATAAAAGCTTAGCTTTTAGGATGCCTCGGTGTCGACAAACGGCCTAAATGATGTAGTTTTGAATTATGAACGTAGGATATGTCGTCATCATCATCGGACGACGAAAGTCTCCCGGCGGAGTGCAACTAGTGCCACGACGATCGAGGTCTGTGTGACATGCCTCACCTGGACGATGATCGGCGCTTCAGCATTAAGCTCGAGGAGACCTTCGAAGTTAAAACGGTACACAACGACGACAAGTGTTATTTTCATAATTAAGCATGACTTCAACTATTTCAACGTGTAATTTTCATCTTTTACAATTCGAGTATAGCTTATCCCATGCCATGCAAGACGCTATGTCTTGGAGAGGATGGATTTTGAAGACCATGAAATTTCTGAAACAAAGAAAATTCACGTAAGGACTCATCACGATGTGGACTTTGAAGTAAATCTATATAATTCTGAGAGTGTAACCCATTTTGGTTGCAAAAATTGGGAAGCATTTTGCAAGATGTATGGTTTTGATGAGGGTATGCTTATCACCATGGATCTTGGTAATCCTGACATCAACCAAGACAATATGGACATTTGGGTCCTTATTGATACGCCTCCAGTTCTACCTCTATGTGAGTTTGTCAAACATAGTTATTAGCTAATTTATATTGTTTATTTCAAAATAGTTGACAGCTTATTTCCATTGACAGCTTATTTTTATTGTTCAAAGAATGTGCGGGAGATGGTAGACAAAACCCACTACACCGATGGCTCCGAATTAACAACTTATAAGGAGAAAAATTATCTGTTCGGATTTTGTACTGACATTGAGAATTACATTATCCACAATCAAACTCCTCAACATTATGGTAAATACGTGCCACTAGTGCATGTGTTCAACTACGGTAGCTACCATGGAGATACCCTGGTAAGATTTTTACTATTACGACATCCGCGCATCTTTTGCATACTTCTAAAACTAGTACATCATTGCTAACTATGAAGTTATTACTATGTTTTTCAATAGATAATCGCAGAGAATTGTGTGCCTCATATGATGTATCAGAAAGGTAGTGTTAATGTTTTGAACATACAGCCAGGTCGTCCTACGAATCTCAACTGTCCATACGAGATTTCTAAAAGAAGTGGAGACATGAAAATCAAAAGATGGAAAAAATGTATGGATAGTCGTAAGGAGCTTCTTGGAAGCAAAAGGAAGCGAAGCGCAAGAATTGGAGATAGGATGTTCTCCATTCTTCATAATGGAGAGTCAGGGTCTATATTGTTTTATGCTATTTTAGCTTAAATAGGGTATTTAGGTCCTGCCTAATACTGATGATCATGTGCTAAGAACAATTAAATATGGTTGGTTCGATGACTATCAAGATGATGATCGTATGACTTGTTATGAATAACGAGTAGAAGTTGTATGATGATGATTAGTAGGACTTGTTAGGATTAGTATTACTTCCGACAAACTCGATACTCGCGGTCTCGAGACTTGTAATGTTTTATCTTTGTTCGGTCTTTTCAATTCAGAGACTAATATGATAAATTTTATTCGGAGACTAATCTTCTATTGTATTCGATGAATCTGCTGTTGCTGTGTGCTACTGTCTATATTCTGTCAAATAATATATTTTGTAACCTGTGCAAAAATCAGAAAAATAAAAAAACCTAATATTCATACTAATGGTGCATCACTAAAGAGTGCGCCATTAGTATGCCAAGTATACTAATGACGCATCCATCCGCAGTGCGCCATTTGTGTGCCAAAGCACATGGTTAAATTTGGCACTGGGAGGCATACTGAGGGCGCATGGTGTTATATACTAATGGCGCACTGGGTGGTGCGCCATTAGTATACCAGATACTAATGGCGCACCAGTGGTGCGCCATTAGTAAAAAATACTAGTGGCGTGATACTAATGGCGCACCAGTGAAGCGCCATTAGTAGGCAAAACTGGTGCGCCATTAGTAAGCGTTTTCCTAGTAGTGATATGTCTTAACAGGTTGCTTTTATTTTCTCAAAATCCAAGGTACTGCTTATTAGTTGTCGATGTGGTCTGGAATTCAGAAGGTACATCGACAATGTTGCAACTCAAAGAGGTAGGAAAATTGTTCTTCAATAGATGGCTGCTGAGGTTTATCATCATAGTTGGCGAGGCAACCAGTTGAAGATTGATAATATCGTGTGCCAATTCTAAAGTGCATCCGACCCGCTAGCAGCTTCCACTCTCATTTTATAGTAGCATATATAGGTATTTAAGTAGCCCCTAAGAAGCTCACTTACAAGATCTAGGTTTATCTGAAATTGTTCCTTGACCATTTTCCTTTTGGCCCAATAGACTGAATTAGGCTAGAGTCTATTTTGATGTACGTTTGACAAAACAGGACAAGACCATGATTTGTTTTGCTTCCTCAAAAATCAACGTCTTCATAGGTTCCACACGACACGTGTAACTAGCAACCGCAGAATTGTAATTATGAGCTATTTTTTAGTGTTTAAAAATTTGACCTAGATTTTCAAAAACATCTTATAAGGTGGATTTTACTTTATCAAAATCGAAGGTACTTCTCATTACTTGTCTATGTAAACTACGTTGAGCTCAAGGCATCCCGCACCAAGTCCGGACAAGTAGAGTGTTCAACGTCAGTGGCCTGTCGCTGGCGGACAGAAGTTTGAGATAAAGCTTGTCATGCATGTTCTATTAACATTGAAACCATTCGTGTATATTTTCTCATCGGAATAAAGAAAAATTGAAGATTGGGAGTATCATGTGCCAGTTCAAACATGCATTCTTCCCGTAGCAGCTCCAACTCTCATTTTATAGAAGCAAATATAGATATTTAACCACCTCCTGAGATGATCAGTTACTAGTTGTATGTTGATCTGAAATTGCACCTTGACCATTTTCCTTTTTGTTCACCTACTAGGAGATTTTGAACGTGCTTGACGGACTTAGGCTAACTAGAGTCTAAGTTTTTGTTTTACATTTGACAAAACAGGACATGACCTTGATTTGTTCTGTTTCCTCAAAATACAACGTCTTCGTAGGTAGGTACCACATGGCATGTGTCACTAGCAACCTCAAAATTGTAATTATGAGCTATTACTTCATGTTTAATCATTTGGTCTAGAGTTTCAAAAACGTCTTAGAAGGTTTATTTTCTTTTCTCAAAATACAAGGTACTGCTTATTAGTTGTAGATGTGGTCTGGTATTCAAAAGGTACAGAGACAAAGTTGCAACTCAAAGGGATAGGAAAACTGTTCTTCAAAAGATGGCAGCTGAGGTTTATTATCGTAGTCGGTGAGGTAACTAGTTGAAGACTGATAGTATCGTGTGCCAGTTCTAACGTGCATCTGACCCGCTAGAAGCTTCCACTCTCATTTCATAGAAGCAAATATAGGTATTTAAGCATCCCCTGACATGATCCGTTCCAAGATGTATGTTGATAACAAATTGTTCCTTGAGCTTTTTCCTTTTGGCTCAGTAGACCGAATTATGCTTGATTCTAAGTTTTCGTTTTACGTTTCACAAAACATGCCAAGACCTTGATTTATTTTGCTTCCTCAAAAATTAATGTCTTTGTAGGTTCCAAACGGCATGTAAAACTAGCAACCTTGGAATTATAATTATGATCTACTGTTTAATATTTAATCATTTGATCAAGAGTTTTAAAAATGTCTTAACAAGTTGATTTTATTTTCTCAAAATCTAGGGTACTTCTTATTAGTTGTCACCCTACCTATTTGTAGTTGTTTTTTTTAAAGGAGGATAACTCCCGGCCTCTGCATCAAGCGATGCACATAAACATTTTTATTGCATAATTTAGCAAGTTCTTACAAAAAAATACATGAATCGACCAAATCCACCTCCCTGGCGAAATCTGTTGCCCTACCTAGAAGGTTGATGATGTGTCATGACCTCATGTCAATGCACACCATGAAATTCGGTGGCCTCACCAAGCCGCCCACCGGCTAGCCGGGAGCACCAACCGGTCAAGCAGATCCTCAGTGTCCACCGCATGTGCATGTTGTGGAATCTGTCACCCCCATATTCCGTCATCCCATCTTCCGGAGTAATCAATGCGTTGACCTTGCCAAGCCCTTTTGCCATCGACACCAGGCAAGCCACCCTTCCGCGCGCGCCCATCAGATGTAGGCGTGGATGGAAAATTTTAGTAAAGGAGTATATTTCTTGCTAAATGGAAAAGCGAGAAAGCAGGTTTCTGCTATGGTTGGCCATCTTTGTTTTCTATTTGTTCTAGGTGATTGCCATCACAGGTTGGTATGTAACGGCAAAGAACGAACCAATAGGACTCTGCCATCTAGTATTCTATGGGCCAAGTATTAAATGTAATTTTCACTTCTGTCTTAGTTTTTAGCAGCTATAGATAGTAATGCGATCTAGCAGGGGTCCACAAAAGCTACTTTTATCAGGTGGCATAGTGAGAGAGAAGAGAAGGATGCCGGCTGCGTGAACGCACAATTCTCTCCAACTAAAGGCTTGCACTTTATTTTCCGTATGGCATTTTCAATGGCTCATAAGTTGTGAACCAAATACTCCCTCCGTCCGCGAATAAGTGTACTTCTAGCCTTTGTTTTAAGTCAAAGTTTTAAAATTTTGACCAAATATATACAAAAGAGTAGTAACATATATGACATAAAATTGATATATTATGAAATTACAATTCAAAACGAATCTAGTGATACTAATTTAGTGTCATAAATGCTGCTACTTTTCCCTATAAAGTTGGTCAAAGTTTTAAAACTTTGATAAGACAAAATCTAGAAGTACACTTATTCATGGACGAAGGGAGTATTCATTTTTTGATTATATATATATATATATATATATATATATATATATATATATATATATATATATATTATTCGTATCCATAACATGATCATTGGTGTTGTTCTAAGCAGTTACCCACATGGTGGCACGCCGCTCTTTGCTGATAAATGTTGGTGTACTTTTTTTATATAGTAGATAAATTTGGTTTAACCATGTATCTGTTGATTATTCATCTTATTTATTTTATTTCATGTAAGGAAATAATGGAAAAGTAGGAGTTAGTGTGTATAGGTAATTAATGAGTTCTGGAGTTTTTTGCATATCCAAACCAGAAAGGAGAGCAAAGTTCATCTGGCTGTATACTCGAGAATTAGGAGTTATGTGTGTAGCAGAACATAAGTGGAATCAAAATAGATGAGAGTATTTTTTATGTTGAAAACTTGAAAATAATATAATGGTGAACTCTCACTAGTAGAAAAAGGGTCAAAGGTGAAGCACATTAGTGCCGGTTTGTATTTGAGCCGGCACTAATGTATACATTAGTGCCGGTTCCAACGGCTAGCCGGGCCTTTAGCACCGATTCGTGGCGAACCTTTAGCACCGGTTCATGCGACGAACCGGTACTAATGAGAGTGGTGGCAGGATGTTGTCAGAATGGGGCCCCTCCAGCCCCTTTAGTGCCGGTTCTTGGCACAAACCGGTACTAAAGGTCGTCCTACATAAATCCTTCGTCCACCCGAGCTCGCTCTGTTCTTCCCCTTTCCCCTCTCCTCTCTGTTCTTCCCCTCTTCCTCTCGAGCTCATCACACATTTTGCCCAAAATTTGTCAAGATTTGAAGGCCCCCATCCATTCAAATGATCACAAAGGTTAGCAACTTTGTCCTTTCATCTCTCATTGCTAGATTAGCTCTTGCAATGCTTTATATAGTGATTAATTTGTGAGTTTAGTAATTTGGGAGGATATATATATATATATGTGCTAGTATTTGATTTATATGCAATTTGAGGTCAAAAATAACACTTAGTTTGCATATGTAGGTGTGGTTTACTTAGTGCCTTCTAAATCTCCATCGTAGCCACCGTCGATCGCCCGCACCGTCCCGTCGCCGACACCACCTTATGGTGAGCCTCTTGTTCATGAAATTTTATATAAAAATTGATGTTTGTGTGATTTGGATATATAGTTACTCGTATAATTATCTTACCCGTACGTTGTTTGTTATACATATAGTGCCATGGTTTTGATATCCGTCCCCGTCGGCCCTAGTCCTTGTTATGATTCGGATGTGGTATGTATATTCTCTTTTAAAACTAGTTGCATTTTGTGTTTATGACAAATTATGCCCATCAAGTTGACATAGAAATTTTTTCTAGGAGGTATGTGAACCGGAAATTCCAACCGACCCTATTGCCGAGAGGTTAAATTTAGTTGAAAGAGAAAACGAGTACTTGAAAGAAAAATTGAAAAGAATTGAGGGGGAGAAGATGGAATTGGAGTTGCATGTTGCCGATGTCGTCGATGATCACAAGATGAAGATGGAGAAAATGTGCTTGAAGATTAGAAAGATTAGAAAATATGCCATCGATAGTGAGGCTTGGTATCATTATGCTGTTGGATCCATTGTTACCTTAGTTGCGATCTTGATCGTATTTGTTGTTGCATTTAAATGCTTTAGCTAGATAGTTATTTGTTTGTTGCATTTAAGTGTTGTATGAACTTTATGTATGAACTTGTATTAATTTGGTCTATTCAGTGTTGTGTAATGAAGATGAGCCGGCAATGGATGTACGATGACCGATGCTCTCCCCAGTTCGTTGAGGGCGTGCATACTTTTCTGCTTGCGGCTGAGGCAAACAAGCGGGCGGATGGTTTTATGCCTTGTCCATGTGCTCGCTGTAAGAATGGTCACAATTACTCTATGTCAAGAACCATTCACGTCCACCTGTTTAAGTCCGGTTTCATGCCCCATTATAATGTTTGGACCAAGCACGGAGAAAGAGGGGTTATGATGGAAGACAATGAAGAAGAAGAGGACGACGACAGCTATCCTGGCCATGGGTTCCCTGAATACGATGATACAACAATGGGGGAAGAAGCTGAGCCGATAATGCGGGAAGAAGCTGAGCCGGCAATGCGGGAAGAAGCTGAAGAAGAGGCATCAGATGAGCCCGTTGATGATCTAGGTCGGGCCATTGCCGATGCAAAGAGAAACTGCGCAAGTGATTTGGAGAAGAAGAAGTTGCAGCGCATGTTAGAGGATCACAAAAAATTGTTGTACCCGAATTGCGTAGGTGACAAGAAAAAGCTGGGCACCACACTGGAATTGCTGCAATGGAAGGCAGAGAATGGTGTATCTGACAAGGGATTTGGAAAGTTGCTGGAAATGATAAAGGTGGTCTTTGGAAAGGGTCCTGGTGGACAACCTGTTCCGGATGACGCTGACGGACGCGCACCCATGTGGAAGAAGAAATCTATATTTTGGGACCTGCCCTATTGGAAAGACCTCGAGGTCCGCTCCGCAATCGACGTGATGCACGTGACGAAGAATCTTTGTGTGACCCTGCTTGGCTTCTTGGGCGTGTATGGGAAGACAAAAGATACACCTGAGGCACGGGAGGACTAGCAACGTATGCACGGAAAAGACGACATACATCAGGGTCATGCAAGCTACGCTCTTACCAAAGAAGAGAAGGAAATCTTCTTTGAATGCCTGTTCAGTATTAAGGTACCGTCTGGCTTCTCGTCGAGTATAAAGGGAATAATAAACATGGCAGAGAAAAAGTTCCTGAACCTAAAGTCTCATGACTGCCACGTGATTATGACGCAACTGCTTCCGGTTGCATCGAGGGGACTTCTACCGGAAAACGTTCGATTAGCCATTGTGAAGCTATGTGCATTTCTCAGTGCAATCTCTCAGAAGGTAATCGATCCAGAAATCATACCAAGGTTACAGAATGATTTGGTGCAATGTCTTGTCAGTTTCGAGTTGGTGTTCCCACCATCCTTCTTCAACATCATGACGCACGTCCTAGTTCACATATGCGAAGAGATTAACATTTTAGTCATGTATTTCTACACAATATGTTCCCCTTTGAGAGGTTCATGGGAGTCTTAAAGAAATATATTCATAACTGTGCTAGGCCAGAAGGAAGCATCTCCAAGGGCCGTCAAAATGAGGAGGTCATTGAGTTTTGTATTGACTTTATTCCTGACCTTAAGCCGATTGGTGTTCCTGAATCGCGGCATAAGGGCAGACTGGATGGAAAAGGCACGCTAGGAGGGGAACAAATAATATGTATGGACGGACATTCTCTCACTGAAGCACACTACACAGTTCTACAGAATTCCGCCTTGGTGGCTCCGTATATGGATGAACACAAGAATTTGCTACGCTCCAAACACCCGGAGCGGTCTGATGACTGGATTACACGTGAACAAACCAGGAGTTTCGCCAGCTGGTTGCAAGCACGTACCATGCATGACACCTCTATTGAAGATGACATGTACTTGCTGTCCCAGTTACCATCTTCGAATATAATGACTTTCAAAGGGTACGAGATAAATGGTAATACATTTTACACGATCGCCCAAGATAAGAAGAGCACCAACCAAAACAGTGGTGTCCGCTTTGATGCAGAAACCAAGACGGGAAAGGAAACATATTATGGTTATATACAGGACATATGGGAACTTGACTATCGACGTGGTTTGAAGGTCCCTTTGTTTCGGTGCAAATGGGTCAATATGACACGAGGCGGGGTAACGGAAGACCCGCAGTACGGAATGACAACAGTGGATCTCAACAATCTTGCGTATGCAGACGAACCATTCGTCCTAGCCAATGATGTGGCACAGGTTTTCTATGTGAAGGACATGTCTACCAAGCCAAGAAAAAGAAAAGATAAGGAAGCGAATGCATCGTACGATGAGCCAAAGCGGCACATAGTTCTTTCTGGGAAGAGAAACATCGTGGGAGTGGATGACAAGACAGACAAGTCAGAAGATTATGAAAAGTTTGATGAAATTGCTCCATTCACAGTGAATATTGACCCGAGCATCCCGTTAAATGATGAAGATTTTCCATGGCTACGATGCAAAGGGACACACGCGAAGAAAAAGTTTCACACCCAAAGATCTGGGATGTGATCGGCTTAACTATCATCACTTTCTTCTGTGTTTCACACCCAGGAGGGGATCTCTGTAATAGTTTGGGTAGCTAGTTATGTGTTTTGGCATTTGAAACGCGAAGAAATTTTATGTGCAAGCAAATTCTTTCATGCATTTACTGATTTTTTCAGCTAAATGACCCTGAAATTGAAAAGCATTTCAAATGAACTCAGAAAAGGATGAAAGTTGGCATGGTATCATAATTTCACCCATATAGCATGTGCAAAAAAGTAGATAGGGTTACCGCAAAAACTGGATGCACTTCGTGTACAAAATGGACAATCTGTTTCGAAGTATCAGGGTTTCGGACGAAAACTCATCTGTTACAAAGGCATTTCATTTTTTAAATAACTTAGCATTACCAAATTGAATATAATGATAAAACACACTAATATTAAACATAAGAAAAAAGAATCACTGAAAAATGTATTTTTAAAGTTAAGTTATTCACAAACTAGTGATTCACACAAATTTCAAATAATTCAAAATTTAAACTATTCAAATTTAAAAACTACCGGACTAACTAAAAGTTTCTAAAAACTATCAAAAATATTCACAAAGAAACTCTAAATACAGCAAAAAACAACTAAAAACAAAATAAATACAGCAGAAAAGAAAAAACTAAATGAAAAAAGCCCACCTACCGGGCCACAGCGGCCTGCATACGACTAGAAACCCAACCTGTTGTTGGGCCAGGATGCAGGCCCGCAAGCCCAATAGGCCCCACAGGGCAGAGTAGCAGAGGTAGGCCCAGAAGGCCTGCTTTAGAGAGGAGCTCGAGACAGCAGCGGCGGCGGGGCTTATAAGCAGGTGTGAGCGCCCTTTAGCTAGCGAGGTGGGACTAAACTTCTGCGCCCCTCGCTTGGAGTGCACCCCCTTTAGTACCGGGTCGTGGCATCAACCGGTACTAAAGGGGGGGGGTCTTTAGTACCGGTTGGAGCCACCACCCGGTACTAAAGACCTTCCCTTTCCGCTGCTTGGCCTGGCCAAAACAAGCCTTTAGTACCGGTTGGTGGCTCCAACCGGTACTAAAGGTGCCTTCTATATATACAGCACTTCGAAAAATTTCATTCTCCCTCTGTTTCTTCCCGATCGATCGATGTCGTCGCCGCCCCCGTCCTACGCCGCCCCCGTCGCGCGCCGTTGCCATCGCCGCCCCCATCCTCGTCGCCGCCCTCATCCCCGTCGCCGCCCCTGTCCCCGTCGCCGCCCCCGTCGCCGTGCCGCCCTCGTCTCCGTCGCCGCCCCGGGCCCGTCCCCGTCGCGCCGTCCCCGCGTCGCCGCCCCGTCACGCCCCGGGCCGTCGCCTCGCCGTCGCCGTCGCCCCGCTGTGAGCTCTCCCCCTCTAACCCCTCTCCCTCGCCCCCGGTGGCCACCATGGGCGCCGCCCCCCCCCCCGAGCCCATACACACACAAGCATGCATGATGAACACACACACACGCACATTTCCTTAAGTTAATTAGTATATACGTATTTTGTATGTTTAATTAGTTTAGATTTTTCAGATTATTATTTTTTCACTACTATATATGTATGAATGCATGTTAGATGGATATAATTAGTGTTTAATTAGTATGGAATTTTTTTATATAATGTTGTTTTTCTATTTTTAATGGATGTATAGAAGTTGTTTTTTTCTTTTTTTAGTGTTAGATGCTTAATTAGTATGAAATAACATATAGAATTTTGACATATGCAATGATAACATAATTAGTGTTACATTTGCATATAGTATTTGTTGTCGACGATGCCCGGCCCGCATCCTCGCCGTCGACCCGTCGCGACGATGTCCTGCTTCAGAGGACCCATGTCCGGGACTGGGCTCCGCTGGGCTGGCACTGGGAGGTGCTACCTTCAGGGGCGCGACGCTTGGTGAGGAACCCGGCCCCGGGTCCTGTCGTCGACCCTCATCTCCTTTGGTGGCATTCGCGTGGGCCACTTTTGATGCGGAGGGAGCCGGCCCCGCCGGAGGTGGTACGTCGCCGTGTCAGGGAGGAGGAAGAGCACGTCCATCGCTACATGGCTGCTATGGACGTCGGGTTCTCCAATACCTGGCAGGTTCTTTGGGGAGATCACCCGAGCTATGATCCAGTGATGGTTCCTTCACTTTGGTTGTCCACCGCCTAGATTACTCACTAGTATTCGATCTTTATTAGCTAGCTAGCTAGTGATGTATTCGATATATAATATTCGAGATGATTTATTCGAGATTATATATATTATTTGAGACGATGTATTCGAGATTATATCTATTATTCGAGACGACGTATTCGAGATTAAATCTATTATTCGAGACGATGTATTCGAGATTATATCTATTATTCGAGACGATGTATTCGAGATTATATCTATTATTCGAGATTATACTAAATTGTTTTATATTTCTTTTGGCATAGTTAAATAAAAGCTATGGCGGACAATACCGACAGAGAGAGAGAACAGACCATGTTCGATATCATACGCGGGCCAGATGATGATCAGAATGAAGAAGATTTTGACGGCTCCGAATTTCTAAACAACACCGGAGAGGGTGATATGATATTCGATCGCGACGACCGAGAAGATGAAGTCATGAACTACGACGAAGAACATGTTGATCCTGAAACAACAAACACCGGCGAGGTATATATATTTATATAAGCAGGAATCTGGTGATCATTGCATGTTTTAAATGAGTTGAAGATATATTAACGAATCGATCTTTCTTCTTTCAGCCATCCGGATCGAGCAAATCTTCAGGCAAAAGGACGAAACGAGGCCCGAACAAAAAGTTGAAGGAGGGCGTAAAGTACAATATCGAGGCATTCAAACCTAATGGCGAACCATTAGCGCCTAAGAAGATTGCGGACAAGTTCGTTCGTCAGTGCGGAGTTCTTGTGAAGGACCAACTCCCGATCTCCCTTCAAGAATGGAGAAAGCCACGTCTAGATGTTACTTTTGTCGACGAGAATAAAAAAAACTGCTTTGGGATACTCTCATGGAACATTTCACCCTACCAGATAATTTCACAGAAGCAGATGTGCGGAAAGTCAAGGACGCTGCTTTTAGGAAGATGGCGGTTGCATTCAAGAACCACAAGAGAACGACGTGGGAGAAGTACATCAAGGGAGGAAGGAAGACTCCAGTATTCGAGGGGATACTAGAGAATCAAAGTGCTCATTGGGACGATTTCGTGAAATTCAAGGATTCAGAATTAGCTAAGGAACGGTCGAGAATAAACAAGAAGAATGCCGAAAAAAGGATAAGTTCCATAAGCTGGGGCCAGGTGGCTACGCGGTGGCAATGCCTAAGTGGGATAAGTCTGAGAAAGAGATGGAGGATGCAAGTGTCACTCCGGTTACTAAGAGCTGGCCCCCCAGGTGCAGGACTTGGTTCTATGCGCATGGGGGGGAGTTGGACCCGAAGACAGGCAATGTTTCGACGAAGGCATGTCTGAACGGAGCCGACGATGCGCTACTTGTTGCAATAGAAGAGGCTCGATCGGGGGTGTTCCAGCCCAACAGAGAGAACGACGAGCTTACGCGTGCCCTGGGAAATCCTGAACACCCGGGAAGAACACGAGGCAAGGGCGCTCTTCCGTGGTATGAGGGGTTTTCGGACTGGAACGCCGACTACAGAACCCGTGCGAGAAAGAAGATTGCGGAGGAGAAGAAGAGGAAGATGGAGGAGGAGCAGAGGAAGCGGGACTATGAACGCCTTCAAGGCCTAGAAGCAAGTCAAGCGGAATTGGCAGCTAAATTCCAGCGGCAGCAGGAGCAGATCGACTCACTTAGCCAGCAAAGGGGGTCTCAGCATCTGCAGCAGCTAGCGGATGATCCAGCATTGGATACCACCGCCCCATCCATGCCGAGAAGCAGCGTGGGTTCCGCCCCGGGCGACGCAGTAGTGCTGGATAGATACCCCGTGGATGACATCACGGAGAACACTAACTGCGAGCTACACTTCAAAATGAAGAACATATCCATGAAGGTGGCGGACGCCGTTGCTTTTTCAAATTCCCCCGAGGCAACCTTCCATTGCAACCCGATTCCAGCGGGCTATGCTCGTGTCTTGGTTGATGAGGTGGTGGACCCATATTCGGAGCTACAGCTTGACATTCCTGGAGGTGACGACGAGCACACATTGGGAGAGGCCATACATCGTGTCATCCTATGGAGAAAGGATTGCATCATCTTTCGAAGGCCACCGACACCGCGTCACCCGACTCCTCGTCGAAGTCCGCCACCGAGTCAGCAGACTCCCGCTCCTCCAAGTCCACCAACGCGTGAGGCCACTCCTCCTCCTCCAAGTCCGGCAAAGTGTCAGGCCACTCCTCCTCCAAGTCCGACACAGCGTCAGACGTCCACTCCTCCTCCAAGTCCGGCACAACCTCAGGCCACTGCAAGTCCGGCACAGCTTCAGGCCACTCCTCCTCGTCCAACTCAGCCCCGTCAGCCGTCTCCGCCGCCTCAGCAATCGCAGAAGAGACACCCCGCAGCTATGGTGCGTAGCGGTACGAGTCGAGGTCATAGTACAGGAAGTACAGGCGGAGGCAAGCGATATAAATATGGTCCAAACCTCACTACTCCTCTTCCTGTGAGGGCTTACGACAGGACCGAGGAGCAAACCAATGCCATAGTGCAGGCAGAACTCGACGCCCATTTTGGACCGAAACCGCCACCGCCGCCAAGGGAGAAAGTGCCTGTGGAAGTAGTTGACCACTTCATTCGTATGGCTGAACCACCAGCTCCTAAGCCTGTTGACACAGACTATGAGCGCCACATCAGGAAGTTACATCGACGACGTCTACAGAAGGAGGCGAGCTCGAGCTCGAGCAAACAACAAGCAGCTGTCAAAAAATGCGGGAAAACCGTTGCCCAGCTGGGAAAACAGGCGGCGCAATCGATCCCCCCGCTTGTTGTGCCGCCAACAACACGTGACAGTACGCGCGCCCAATATTATTGTGGCCAAACAGTTTACGTTCCCGAGGTGGGCGATGTGGTAATAACCCAGGAGCATATAATGCAGGCTGAAGAACTCAAGATCACTGTTGGACAACTCCTCGAGATCGAGGACATGCCTGGGATTACAGAGGAGGAAATAAAACGGAAATATGTCCGGGGCCAACCTTTGGTCGAGCCAGAAGATGTCAACAAGCTCCCAACGAGAATGTATGAATTGCATCAATGGTACATGGACATTACCAAGAGATCCAATCGAGAGTCCCTCATGGTGAATGTCAAGAAGGATGATTACTACCATGAGAAAGCTGTGGCCGTTGAGTATCCTGAACTGTTTCAGTTATACAATCAAGACGCACTCGACAAATCTATCGTCAGTTGCTATTGTCTGTAAGTGATTTCTTTCTGTAATTTAAGTCTCAAGCTAGCTGTAGTGATCCTTTTGATCAATCATTACCTGTAATTATCCTCACTATATTCTTTTCTGTGGTATTATGCAGGATGAAGATGTATGAAATGAGAAAAGGTGGACGCTATGGCATTGGGTTCATTGACCCAAACACCGTTAATGAATACACATGGAAAATGAACAAGCATCAAGAAAAAGAGGTAGAGGACAGCATGCTAGAGTTCTTGAAGCGCCTCAAATACAATGAAGATATACTACTTCCTTACAACTTCCAGTGAGTCACACTTTCTTGTACTACAAATTCTCTGTTTTTGCCTACTAGCTAGCTAGCTACATGTTTTTGCTTACATATGCCCGCTTAATTAAGACATGCAAACGTGTGTGCATGCAGATTTCACTGGATCTTGTGTATCATTAAAGTTGACGCCGGAACAGTTGAAATACTGGACTCGCTACTTAAAAACAAAGTGACTATAACATCTTGTTTGGGATAGTCAACAGGTAATTTCAATCATTATTAACTATATATCTCGGCCTATTTAGTAATTCGTCATTTCATGATATGAACTATTTAATAACCCCTTTATTCATTTTCTTTGTCGGCGGGCAGGGCTTGGGCAAGGTTCATCAGCGTCACGGAAGGCGAATGGAAACCAAAGCTGAAATGGTTTCGATCCAAGGTAAGTAATTAAGTAGTACTAGCTAGCTAGCTAGCTAGCTGCCATCTCTTTAATTATCATGCTTGATTAATTATTATCTGATCAAATTAAATTCCATTCTCGTAATAAAGGCCCTGAAGCAGGCGCATGGGACTGATCTGTGTGCATTCTGCGTTTGCGAGAACATTCGCATGATGGCGTCCGAAAGGAGCAGATCTCAAAGACAGGAATGGGTACGCTTGTCAGAACACTATTCACATTTTTTACAAAATTATCGATATCTAGTCACACAACTAATACACATGCATACTGATCTCCTTCTTAACAGTTCAAAGAGGTGCGGGACAAGCTCCTACCAACGGAGCGCGTAGAAGCACTTCAAGAGGAAATAGCGGGATTTTTGCTCGACCAGGTCATAAATCCGAAGGGAGAATACTATTACCCGCTACCGCCCCCATGAACCACTTCCAATTGTCATCGTGCTCCGAAGGCACCAATTAGCCTAATGCCACTGGCTCCGAAGGCAACATGCATATGTAGAAGAAATTGTATATAGCTATACATGTGTGTATGTGTGAATTAATATGGTTTGTGAGACATTGATGATATATATATGATTGGTTCTACTAGAAATTCTATTTATATATATATATATGCATAACATGTACAATGTGTACCATAAAATACCAGCAAACAAAAAAGAATTAAAATGGAAAACACAAACTTAAATGAAAAAGAAATCATAAAACCAAAAACCCCCCAAACATTTTAGTACCGGTTGGTGTTACCAACTGGTACTAAAGGGCTCCCGGCCCCCGGAGCTGGCTCGTGCCACGTGGTTGCCCTTTAGCACCGGTTCGTGCTGAACCGGTACTAAAGGGGGGGCCTTTAGTGCCGGTTCCTAAACCGGCACTAAAGGGCCTTACGAACCGGTGCTATTGCCCGGTTCTGCACTAGTGTCTCCTAGTTGCCGCATTTACAAAATTTACCACTTTCGTATTGAAGGAGACCCTGTGGTCCAAAACATCTATTTGCACTATTACTGTCACCATGACGAGGATGTGAAGACAGCAACATATATACAATACTAGATCAGCGATGGCACGTGTTGTTGCGCGCATATATTTTTTCGATGGAGAAATGAAACATGGAGGTTTAATTACATAATCACATATCATATTGTGCTAAGGTTGGCATGAAAATTAACAGTACCAAACCCACATTAAAGGTAGGTCAAAACTAATGTAGAACTATTAACTTCTATTTTTACAAAGTAGTAAACTATGTTAACGAAAGATGAGAAAAACATGGGTCAATAAACAAACAAAATAAATAAATAATCACAACTTGTACAATATATACATGGGTGCAGTGCGCTAACAGGTTACATCAGAAGAAAATTTCCTCCACATTATAACTGAAACTAACAAAGGTGTATATTTAACAGGAGCTACTTATTGTTAAAATGGTGATGCTCACATCGTGTCCGGGGTTGAATACAAATTGAAGAGTCTTATGCAAGCTCGGTGACTCTCGGTTTGAAAATGTGCATTGTGCTTTGTTAGTTTACTACTTTGCTTGTGTCAAAACATTCGAGGAACTTTAAATAATCAAAATATGAACTCAAAGTATGGCTGGAGAACAGGGAATCAAAATGTTGACATGACGACAAACATATCAATGCAGTATATTTCTTTAAATTAGCACATTATTAGTGTATAACAATGAATATAGCAGACATCTAAACTATCGAGTCGGACCATACCCATATAAACTGGAGGACTGGGAATATTTTTATTTGTTTGATTCTACCCAAAAGTATCAAGAAAAAGAATCATCGCAAGCCATAGTAATGGAGTATTCATCATCAATTACGAGACATGCTAATTTATAGGGAAACAAGAAATTTGTGTGCAGCATACAAGATTATAGGAATAAATGTGTATCAATGGTTCTTGAAGGTGGGCACATAGTTCCATAAATTTACAATGTTCTCGAACAATCTAACTATCGGCAAACAACAACATAGTTAGATGTTTTTAATTTTTTTGCTACCACCAATCTGAATCATTGATGAGAAGATCAGAAAGATTAAGAATATGATAGGTGGGGCACAGAGTCCATGTCTATCTAGACCCCAGCTCAGAATCATTGAATGTTTTTGGCACAACCAAGAAGTAACCAGATTATATGTCCACCCTTCCAGTATTAGCAAAATAAGGCTGAGAGTATTCGTCAAGTATAGCTTTGATATGCTTCTCTAAATAAGCCTAGTACGATTCTTGAGCCCATCCAGTGTTCGAAAACGAAGGTATGACATCGGTCAAAGATAATAGAGTTCCAAACATCCTGATAACATCATAAAAACAGAGATGCATTGTTGATTCACCTGATAAAAACATGGAAACTAATGAATTGATACAAATCCTGGAAATGTGTGTATATTGTCACAAGAGGACCACAATGAAAACATAGTATAAGTATAATTACAATGGAAACTTAAACTATGCAAGTGCATACAGAGATTTATCTCCCCGGTGCAGCTCGATAAGAAAGTTATATTCTGTGTCTATAATAATAATAACTATTTATAGTTTCGAAAGACCAACGGTTTATCTGGAAGAATAATTTCCTTTATCCACTTGTGCTCAACTATAAAAGCATTATCAAGGACGTCCAACTGCTGAATGGTGCATCTTATAGTTGTAAAATTGTATATTCAATAGAGATGTCGACAATTTGTTTTTTTAATAGATAGTTGGGTTCCGAAAATGCTCTTTAGAGCTCGGGCTCCATGGAGCCCGAGTTTGACTTGATCAAAATTCAAATTTTCATGTTTCAAATTTTTTTGAAAAAAATACACACATATTTAGAGACATAAAGCATATGTGTGTAAATTTTCAGGACGAAACACCTTAAAATGAGTGCTACACAGAAAGAACAAATCTGAGGCTTTTTAGTAGGAGCACTATTCATCCTCAAAGTCCATGAATTTGTCTTTTTTGCACAGATTGCATTTTAGGGTATTTCATCCTCAAATTTTACATACTTACACATAGCATCCTTGTTTACTTGTATGATTTTTTTCAGATTTTTTGAAATTGAAAAATGTGAATTTTGAATTTTTCAAAAAATCCGGCCTCCATGGAGGCCGAGCTCCAAAACGCCCTACTCGTTGGGTTCTATACTCACTAATTTTATGTGCCACATAAAGGGTATATTTATTAGTTCTTAGAAGCTAGATATTTGTGTTCATAAGGGAGAAAAATCACCCAAAACTAATTACTTCATGTACATATAGTATTCACCTAGTTGATGGAGTAAAATAATCATCAAGTGCGGTTGTTAGACGGAATTCTCAAACGTTAACAAAAATGAACAATAATAGTACTGGCGGGGCTTGAGAAACCTGAGCTTACTGAATCTGGACACAAGGATGAAGTGCCGATGTGCTTGTTGTAGAATCACATTAAGGAGAAGCAAAAAATGCATGGCATGGAAAATTGATAGATTGTCATTTATATACCATCTGCATTTTTGTTATTGAACAAGTTAAAGGAATGTGTGTCCAGAATTCAAATTACTCCCTCTGTAAAGAAATATAAGAGTGTTTAGATCACTAAAATAATGATCTAAACACTCTTATATTTATTGTAGAATATGAAGTATAGGCTGTGCAAACACAATACATTGATCGGTGCACCAGGCACGTATATATGAGTACAGAGAGGGGCCACAACCTCGACTATACAAAGGAAACAGGAGGTGGCTCAATACACAATATACACGTACACAATATACTCAACACCCCCGAAGTCGGCAGGCCCTTCGTCATCACATCGGCGAACTGTTGTGCAGTCGGAACATGAAGGACCCGAATAAGTCCAAGGGGCACTTGCTCGCGCATAAAGTGAATGTCCAGCTCAATGTGCTTAGTCCGGCGATGATGAACGGGGTTGGCGGCGAGGTACACCGCAGAGACGTTGTCGCAGTAGACAACCATAGCCTGGGAGATATCGTGATGCGGCTCCTAGAGTAACTGTCGTAGCCAGGTGCACTCGGCAACAGCGTTAGCCACAGCTTGGTACTCAACCTCCGCGCTGGAGCGCGATACTGTGGGTTGTCGCTTGGACGACCACGAGACGAGTGAAGGACCAAGGTAAACGCAGTAGCCAGAGGTGGACCGACGAGTGTCGGGGCAGCCAGCCCAGTCTGCGTCGGAGTAGGCCACCATCTCTAGAGAAATGGACGCCATGAGGGTGAGCCCAAGAGTCATCGTTCCGCGAATGTAACGGAGGATCCGCTTCACGAGAGTCCAATGGGAGTCACGAGGAGTGTGCATGTGGATACACACCTGCTGAACTTGATACTGTAGATCGCGTCGGGTGAGAGTCAGATATTGAAGAGCACCGACAATGGACCGGTAGAAGGGAGCATCCGACGCTGGCAAGCCCTCAAGAGCAGAAACCTTGGCCTTCGTGTCAATAGGAGTAGCAACAGGGTGACAGTTGAGCATGCCAGCACGCTCAAGGAGCTCGTGCGCATACTTTTGCTGATGAAGAAAGAATCCATCCGGTCGCCGAACGATCTCAATGCCAAGAAAATAATATAGAGCACCCAAGTCCTTGATGGCGAACTCGTCACGCAGCCAGAGAGTAATCTTCTAAAGAAGAGCTGCAGAGGAGGCCGTCAGGCTAATGTCGTCGACGTAGAGGAGCAAATATGCAGTCGTGTCACCATGGCGATAGACAAACAGTGAGGCGTCCGAGCGAGTGACGCTGAAGCCCAGTGTCTGAAGAAACCCGATGATCCGCTGGTACCAAGCGCGAGGTGCTTGCTTGAGCCCGTATAGAGATCGGGACAGCAAAAACACATGGCCAGGAAGAGATGCGTCGACGAAATCGGTGGGCTGCTCACAATAAACCTGCTCCTCAAGATGGCCGTGGAGGAAGGCATTGGAGACATCCATTTGATGAACTGGCCAGCCTCGGGACACCGCAAGCTAGAGGACGGTGTGGATCGTGCCCGGTTTGACAACCGGTGCAAACGTCTCAGTGAAGTCAACTCCAGCGCGCTGTCGAAAATCACGAACCACCCAGCGAGCCTTGTAGCGCTCAAGTGTACCATCCGAGCGGGTCTTGTGGCGAAAAACCCACTTGTCGCTGATGACATTGGTGCGAAGAGGGCAGGGAACCAGTGTCCAGGTGCAGTTCCGCTGGAGAGCATCGAACTCTTCCTGCATCGCGACAAGCCAGTGAGGATCACGAAGGGTTGTGCGAGCGGACGCGGGAATAGGGGACGGCTCCACGGTGGAGGCGGCGAGGAGGTACTCATCGCTCGAGTACCGCAGACTCGGACGGTAAACGTCAGCTCGGGCCCATGTGACAGGGCGAGACGGCAGCGCCGGAACGCCCGACGAGGCGGCCGGCGAAGCCGCTGGTGAGGCGCCCGGCGTGGTAGCCGGTGACGGGACGGCCCCCGAGGTGGCCGGTGAAGATACCAGCGACGCGGCGGCCGGCGAAGATGCCGACGTAGAGGCCGGTGAAGATATCGGCGACGCGGCGGCCGGCGAAGATGCCGGTGAAGCGGCGGCCGGCGAGACGGGCGATGCCGAGGCCCCTGACGGAGTCGGCGAGGGCGACGTGGGGGCGCGAGGCGCAGCTCGTCCCATGGCGCGAGGACCGCCGAAGCCCGGAGGCGGTCCAAGAACCGAGCGGGGCCGTCCACCTGACGGGGTCGCTAGAGGGTCGCCGGTGGCCGGCGGCGATGGGTGACGGGAGGTACCTGCTGAAATGGAAACACCTTCTCATCAAAGTAAACGTGTCGAGAGGTGAATACACTATGTGAGACGGGATCGTAGCAGCGGTATCCTTTGGTGTTAGATGGGTAGCTGAGGAAGATGCAAGCGACGGAGCGAGGTGCAAGCTTATGAGGCGCAGTGACGGTGATGCTAGGATAGCAGAGACAACCAAAGATGCGAAGGCCATCATGAGATGGGGGCGCACCAAACAGGAGATGGGGAGGGGCATAGTTCCAGCATGGGCGACACGGACGGATGTTGATGAGGAGGGTGGCGGTGGCGAGGGCGTTCGGCCAAAACCAAGGAGGGACGTTAGAGTGAAAGAGAAACGTGCGGATGCAGTTGTTAAGAGTGAGAAAGATACGCTCGGCACGGCCAATTTGTTGGGACGTGTAGGGACAAGTGAGGCGGAAGATAGTGCCGTGAGAGGCTAGAAGGTTACAAACAGCGATGTTGTCAAACCCTTTTCCGTTGTCAGTTTGTAATGCAAAGATAGGACGACCGAACTATGTGGTGACATAGGAATAAAAGGCGGTGAGTGTGGCAAGGGCGTCGGACTTGCGCCGAAGAGGAAATGTCCACACATAATGAGAGAAATCATCTAAGATCACCAAATAGTATAGGTACCCCGTGTTGCTCGCAACCAGGGATGTCCAAACATCACTATGCAATAACTGAAATGGAAAAGTGGAAATAGTGGTAGAAGTGCTAAAGGGAAAACGAACGTTGAGGGAGTCCTGGATTAGGGGGTGTTCGGGTAGCCGGACTATACCTTCAGCCGAACTCCAGGACTATGAAGATACAAGATTGAAGACTTCGTCCCGTGTCCGGATGGGACTTTCCTTGGCGTGGAAGGCAAGCTTGGCGATGAGGATATTCAAGATCTCCTACCATTGTAACCGACTCTGTGTAACCCTAACCTTATCTGGTGTTTATATAAACAAGAGGGTTATAGTCCGTAGGACAACAACTCGATATACAACAATCATACCATAGGCTAGCTTCTAGGGTTTAGCCTCCTTGATCTCGTGATAAATCTACTCTTGTACTACCCATATCATCAATATTAATCAAGTAGGAGTAGGGTATTACCTCCATCGAGAGGGCCCGAACCTGGGTATAAACATCGTGTCCCTTGTCTCCTGTTACCATCCGGCCTTGACGCACAGTTCGGGACCCCCTACCCGAGATTCACCGGTTTTGACACTGACATTGGTGCTTTCATTGAGAGTTCCGTTGTGTGATCGACAAAAGGATCGATGGCTCGCCTGCAGATCAACTGCGACTTCGGCATCTTCGTCACCAGTTCGACTGGTCACCTTGGTTCGACCAAGAATTGCGCCCCGTGTTCGGATCACCATGTTCGGACGAGGGCCTTCATCAAACATCAACTCCGATCTCTATCAAGATCACGGAGGAATCATCTATGGAGCTCGGGGGCTCAACGTCAACATTCCCCTCAAGCGACCGCGCTGTTTTTTTTGGACAGCGAACTCGTATCTGCCGCCACCACCTCCTCGAGTATCGCTTTGGTGGAATTGTGCGGAATTGAGTCTATAACAACCCTGGAAAATTTCGTCGAGTTCCTATGGAGGAATCTCTGGCAATCCACGATATACCGGAGCCCTGTCAAATCTGGATGGGAATTTGGATGAGTTTAGGGCATGGTGTCCAGCTTCTAGCTCGGACGTCCTTTGGAAGATCCAACCGTTGATCGGCTGTGGAATTCCTATATCTACCACCTCTCAAAATTTCAGCTAGATCCGACCGTCCAAACTCCGGAAACCTTCCAATTAGTGCATCACTTTCCGGATCTATTTTCTGCGCGAAAACGAATCCGACCCGAGTTCATCTTTTTTATGAGCGGGATTTCGGACATCCCTTTTGAAGGAAGTTTTGTATGGGGTATTGTGTTTCGTTCCCGAACACATCCCACTAACTTTAAGATCTTTTGAACATGATCTTCAACATCATGCTGGTGTCAAACCAGTCCGACAATATTACTCCACGGCTGCCGACCTGCGCGAGACACGTTGTCACTTCAGCCGAGCTCAACTTCTTCGAATCATCATCTCAGCAAGTCGAACAAGAGTCCGGCATCGCGAAGGATAAATCATCATCAACATCGCCGCCCCACGGATTACACGGAGCGGGCATACCGGCATCGCCGCACGGTCGCTTCATCAAGCCGGCATCGACCACGTCACGACCTGCATCGACAGGGCCGCACTATTGCTTCTTCAAGCTGGTGTCCGTCATGGCGACCTACTTCGACTCATCGGCTGACGTCGAGGCTTCGACATCTCGGCTGGACCGGGGGCTTCGCCATCTCTTCATCAACCTACTCCGGACACTTCGGCGTCACTAGCCGACCAACTCCGTCACGTTAGCTGAGCCAAGGGCTTTGCCTCGACGAGTCAACCTTTACCAGCATTGCCATGCCGTCGTTTTATCGCCCATAAGGCAATGTGTGTGTGGAGCGAGTCCCAATTTTGGGAATCACCTTCCTTCGGATTGCTACAACAAATAAACCAGGTGCTATTAATCCCAGTATTTTTTGCTTGTTTGGGTTCATTTTCCCAAGGAATTATTACTCTGATTTGTCCATGATATGTACACAGGTCTATCAAATGGTGACCGCATTAACGATGGTCGCGTGGTGGTTCGATCAGTTTCCGTACATAGTCCGGCGAACGCCGCATCCGGAGCTCGGACCGACCTGTGAATTCAGGCTTTGCCACGCCTTTACTACATCACGCCGACGCCCTGCATCGACATTAATATTGACTTTGGCGCCAGGCCATATTTCTTCTATTTCTCACTTTGCATAAATTATTTATTATGCAACATTTTTTTAATTATCATTATTATTATTATCTCCGATTTGCACTATTTTTTGTGCACAGGAAAATGATCCGGGGACTTCGGCGTCACTCTACCGGTCTGCATTGACCGTGCTATGTCACCACTTCGGCGTGTCGAGCTCTCCGCTCCGCCACCTCGGGACCAGCATGGGGGATGGAACCTTGCCCCGCATCAAGCTCGGACCGCGTCATCAATACCGAACACATTAACCAGCTAAGTCGCTTTCATGCTCAAAGCTTTAATTTCTAACTTGTGTTCGGTTCGACCAAGCATTATACTTTTTTGGAAAAAAGTTGCTTCTAAATTTTTTTTCTTACTTTGTTTGTGACACACAAATTCAAGGACCCAATTCACTTGGGGGCTTCCTTTATGATGCTTTTCCTCTTGCATATGATTATACTTGTACGGCTTCGTTCCTTATTCGTGTATTATGCCACAATATGCACCATATTGACTTAAGCGATTTGCAAGCTGGGTTGCCTCGCTCCTGTGTTTACCCCTACGTTCCCGATTGTTCGGCTAGGGAGTAAAGGGAGCACCTCTGCGATTGTCACGATCGGGTCACCCGAGCCGGACCTCAGACTGGGTGAAGCCAAAAGCTAGCGCTCTTATAGTTTTCAATGATGGTCGGCACACAACGGAACTCATGAGTACAAAAAATCTATTGCACAAGTCTCATAATAACAATGAGCACCGAAGAAAGGTATCAGTGGGGGTACTATTTTCTTCAAAGATGTTTCTTACACTTCACGGTAATATAGCATAAGTTCTCTGAGCGCGCTTTGTCTGTTACAGCCTTATGGCCTGATTGTCTGGTTATTGGAAACACCGTCGATATTCTCGACCGATGGAGTACATAACACTTTTCGGTCCTTGACCGAAGAGGGAGAAGCTGACGGTCGGTTAAGATGCGTTTAAAGTTCGGTTGAACATAGATATGATATAAGTGCTTTGGTACATACAATCATTCTTCTACCCAAGTCACTTGGGGGCTCTTAAGTTTATTTGAGCCGTTTTATAATAAGTGTTCTTATTCTTAGTCGTTGCAAAGTTTTATTAGTATTATTTATCACTCCTTTTTTGACGCGAGTGTGCGGTCACTAGCCGGGGAGCCTAATTTCTCTCTCAAAGCCGCTAGAGTTTAGTTTGCTAAACTGGCCTAATGAGAAGTACTCCGCCCTCAGGATAGGAGGTTGAAGCCATAGGCTGACCCGCTCGAAGTCTTGAGATAGGATGTATCATGTTAAAGCACGACAAAAGCACTTCCTTTTTTTAAGATCAATTTTTGGATTGGCACCGAACACTTGATCTTGTTCGGATGTCATGCTTTTACTGACGTTTCTTGGTTTCCAAGCTTTTTGGCACTTTTAAACTATTTGTGCTTTTCCAGCATTAGTCTCGCAGTGCAACACCGGACACCTTTAGGGATTCGGCAAAAACATTCTCAGATATTGCTATATATGCATCGGTTTCGAATTGTGTCTTCGGTCAATAGTTGGGTTGCCCGGCTCCTGCACTTGCTTCCTACGTTCCGTTTTGTTCGGCTAGGCGTGCAAAGGGAGAACCACTGCGATTGTGCTTCCAGCTCACATGGTTAAGCACCTCAGTGGAGAAAGCCGAAAACTGACTATCACAATAAGTGTAAACTGGTCAGCGATCCGATGACTATGTTAAAAGACGGGCCGTTCATAACATTGGCCGAAGTGTTTACGGCTTGACCCCGACTGTCGCCGAACACTACCGGGGGCTATTAAATGGCCTCCCAAACTAAATCCTCGATATTTTGCTCTTACATTAGAGCTGAGGTTTAATGATCATGCTTAGCATGACAACCCAAAGAAAGGAATCGATAGCGGGACTATTTTCTTTGGAAGACATTTCTTCTGTTAAACAGTAATATAACATGTCTCTCTGTGTACCTTTGTTTATAAAACCGTATGGCCAGATTTCCTTGTTTGTTGTAAATCTTTGCCCTTATAAAGGCTTTATAAAGTAGGACAAACACTCCTCGGCTACTGGCCGAGGAGGTGGAAACCGATGGTCGGTCAACCAAGTTTTGTACAATGCGGATCCGAGCATTAATGACGTAAAGTACTTGGATACATAGAGTCATTACACATAATTTGTGATTTTACTATGGATATTGATCCTTAATCCGGCCACCCGTGCCCGCATTAAGGCTCGGGGGCTACTGGGCTTCGGGCTTATTATTTACAAATATTAAGGGGCACATCGATCCCCTGATCTGGTGTTGCCACCCGACCAGTGTCTCAGGGGCTACTGCATTGCCCCTGAGTCTCGAGGACTGAGCACGCTGCTTTTTGTGTCCCGGAGTATTTTGCCGAGCTAGGACTTGATCCTCAGGCCGATTTTGCAAATCAACCTGAGTCTCAGCGGCTACTGGGATCAGCGGTCTTATGTCATCCTTCGTGTGCATCTCGGGTTTTAGACCGATACACACCTTGAGGGCTACTGGCTATATATCTCGGCAGAGAATAAATTGCACCAATAAAAAATATTGACAAAAAATCGGCCCATAGTCGGGGTGGTGCACCACCTCGGAAGCAGTCCGGCATAAAGCTCGAGCGCTAGTGGCTGGCTCCATAGAGGGCATTTCCGGCATTAAGCTCGGCTAAACTCCCTCAACTTTAGTACGTCCTCCTCCGTCATTAGCCTTGAAGGTCAGAACTGGACATTGTCGAAGGTCCGAAGTGCCTGGAATCTGGAGCCTAGGGTGTTGGAACTCGAGGCAACGGGCGAACTTGCTTGAGATTGAAAAAAGGAGTAAGGCCTTGGTCTCTTTATAAGAGGTTGAATACCAAGAGCCCTCCCCGTAACCGTTCGGGACTCGTCTTTAATCGAGGAAATGTGCTAACGGGCACGGTTGGGTTACCCACGTCCGTATTGATGAGAATCCCGTAAAAGGGGTACACGATCTCTGCTTTGACAAGACGTGCTAAGGAAACCGCCTCGCAAAACGTGCTGAGGTGCAAAAATAAAAACGATTCGAGTAAAGGACTTGGCCATAGTGTGATGACGCACTACGGAATACGTCAGCAGATTTGATTTGTGTTAATATTATTCTCTCTATGGCAATATGTGGAAACTTATTTTGCAGAGCCGGACACTACTCTTGGTGTTTACAATCTTCTATGAAGGACTTGGAGGAGGAACCCGCCTTGCAATGCCGAAGACAATCTGCGCGCCGGACTCGTCGTCATTGAAGCCTGGTTCAGGGGCTACTGAGGGAGTCCTGGATTAGGGGGTGTTCGGGTAGCCGGACTATACCTTCAGCCGGACTCCAGGACTATGAAGATACAAGATTGAAGACTTCGTCCCGTGTCCGGATGGGACTTTCCTTGGCGTGGAAGGCAAGCTTGACGATGCGGATATTCAAGATCTCCTACCATTGTAACCGACTCTATGTAACCGTAACCCTATCCGGTGTCTATATAAACCGGAGGGTTGTAGTCCGTAGGACATCAACTCCATATACAACAATCATACCATAGGCTAGCTTCTAGGGTTTAGCCTCCTTGATCTCGTGGTAGATCTACTCTTGTACTACCCATATCATCAATATTAATCAAGCAGGAGTAGGGTATTACCTCCATCGAGAGGGCCCGAACCTGGGTAAAAACATCGTGTCCCTTGTCTCCTGTTACCATCCGGCCTTGACGCACAGTTCGGGACCCCCTACCCGAGATCCGCCGGTTTTGACACCGACAAACATGCTTGCCAAGACGACAAGCCTCACAAGTATGGTCGTCGATCTTATTGCATGAGAATGAAAAACTCTGAAGAATTTGACGCAAAGTGGTGGGGTTCGGGTGTCCCAAACAAGCATGTCAAAGGTCGACACCTGCAGCGAGGGCGACTGGGGTGGTGGAGGCGGTGGCGGAGGAGTGCACCGGATAGAGCTCGTCAGGACTATCACAACGGTGAAGGACCATCCGAGTACGGGCGTCCTTCACAGAAAAACTGACAGCATCAAATTCAACGGTAATTGGATTCTCACGAGCAAGATGACGAACAAACACAAGGTTCGTAACTAAATCAGGATAATCAAGAACATTAGACATGGTGACAGGCGTAGATGTGGAAGGAAACGAAGTACGACCAACATGTGTGATAGACAGAGAGGAACCATCACCAACGGTGATACGAGTAGGAGTACAAACCGGAGTGAAGGAGTTCAAGGTACCGAGATGAGATGTCATGTCGGTGGTGGCGCCTGAGTCCATGTACCAAGCGCCGCCGGTGCCGAAAGGGTTCGGTGATGAGGCCGAGTGCAGGGCAGCCAAAGGAGTAGGGCCCCATGGCGGGGAGACCGGTAGCGAGGCGAAGCTGGCATAGGGCTGAACCGGGGCGGGCGGAGCATGGCCGCCGGCCATCGGCGGGGCGGGCAAAGACGTGGAGCCGGCACCGGTCGGCTGCTGCAGCATGTTGAAGTTGGTCGGATGGCCTGCCAGGAAAGCCGGCGGCGTTGTGTAGCCGTCGAGGGGCTGAACCAGGGCGGGCGGAGCGTGGCCGCCGACCATTGGCGGCCCCGGCTCCATGTTGGTGAAGGGAGACGGCGCGCCCGCATACATGGTGCCGAAGGGAGACTATGCAGCAGAAGACATTGCAGCGGTGACGGCGGTGGCTGGGAAAGGAGGCGCGGTAGCGGCCAGGGAGGCGGCGGCAGCGGCTGGAGGGGGCGCGGCGGCAGCCGGGTGGCGACGGTAAAAGGAGCGGCGGCGGCGCGGATGAGGGGTCGCGATGGCTAGATGGAGAGAGGGCAGGAGCGGGGGTGGGGAAGGCCGGCTATGAAGAGCTGCGGCGGTGGCGGCGCGAGGAAGGCATGGTGACGACAAGGGTTAGGGTTGGAAGGAGGAGGTTGCGGAAGCGGGGAGCAGAGTGCAACGGCGACCGGCCGCGGTGGCGGCGGCGTGGAAGGCGCGTGGCGGCAGTGGCGGCAGATAGCGGCGGCGGCGGATAGGGTTAGGTCGACCGACCTGCGATAGATACCATGTAGAATATGAAGTATAGGTTGTGCAAACACAATACATTGATCGATACACCATGCATGTATATATAAGTACAGAGAGGGGCTACAACTTTAACTATACAAAAAAATAAAAGATAGGCTCAATACACAATATACACATACACAATATACTCAACATTTATTTACGGAGGGAGTAGAATACATGTACGTAATCACACAAATATCACGATATTAGTCAAGTGCACAGTGTAGTGATATTAGGCCTGCAACCTGCAGAAGGATTTGTTAAATTCCTTAAAAAGGATTTTAAAATAACAATTGGCCTCTAGTTAGCAACTTCAAGTACGCTAGTTACAGAAAATACCAGATTCAGTCATTCAGAGTTCTATCCGGATATGTACATACCGGAAGTTATCACGTGCCTTTCAAGCGGATGACTTCGCTGGAAAGGATGTCCACCTTGTCTGCATTAACCTCGATGATCTTCGTGTCATCGTCTACATGGCCGAGCTCAAGGCCTGTTTGATTTCAAATAAGTCATTAATTTATAAATCAAATAGTAAAAAAATGACTTATTTTGCCAAACAGACACAACTTATAAGTCATCTCAACTTATAAGTTATAAATTGCTTCACCTCAACTTAAAACTTATAAGTCACTCCCTTTTGCGTAGGTCCCACCACCTTTTCATAAAAAAACAAGGTGGGAAGGTATACTCAAGTGACTTATAAGTCAGATGACAACTAAACAGGCGTGACTTATAAGTCACTGGTTTTAAGTCACCTGACTTATAAGTCAGGTGACTTATTGGAACCAAATAAGCCCTCAACCTTATTTGGCCTTGGTGGTCATCAAAAGCTCGCGCATGAACCTCTCTAAGACTAGCCACAATGGAGAGTAATATACACTAGTAACATACACGTATTCCTAGACCATGTTACTACCTTCATAGTGGGTAGTAACATAAGTGTGGTAACATGCATAGCTTCATTTATTAGGTTATAGACTCACATTGCATTGGGACATGTGATATTACGGTAACTAGCTAAGTTACTACTACTACCTCTCTCCTCATTAACTCATTGCCACATAAGCAAATTTGCTGAGTTGGACTCGATGTTACTGCTGAAGTTACTCCCATTGTGGCTAGTCTAACTCCTCCGTCATGGTGAACATCATCTCCAAGTCTGCCACGTGCTGGCCGCGCACGCAGTCAACCTCCCTCTGCCACTCCTCCCGCTTCTGCGCCTCGTCGTCGATGCCCTTCTCGTCCGGCCGGAACTTCTTGATATCGGTGGCCTCCTCGGCCCACTACTTGGCCTTCTCGATCTCAGTGCAGTGTCTTGAAGCATCTCGTGTATCTCATCGGCCACCCTCTTGGCCTCGTTGAGCTCGCCCACGAGAAGGTCCTTCTCACCGACGAGGAAGTAGAGCTAACCCTTGGCCTTCTTGAGGTCATTGTGCGTGGACACACAAGCCATGACTGCAGCTCGATATCCCTCTGTAGTTGATTTCCTACCCACAGCAGAAAAAAATTCTAAGCGAAAATCACATCGGGAGGAGGCGAGCCCATCTTGCCACCCGCCGCTCGATGAAGGACTTTTGTGGGCGGATCTCGGGGACCGGTTGCGGCCGACGACGGCAGCTTAGGTTCGGACATGAGACTACCCACAATGGGAGTAACATAAGTAGTAACATCATACATATCTAGATAAAGTAGATGATGTGGTATGCAATAAATGAAGAAAGAGATAAAAGTAGTAACATAGCTATTTACTACTACCTCTCTCTTGGTTTACAGGGCGTGCGCGTATCTCTAGGTCGTCAATTTGACCAACCTAATACAAGTCATATATTACAAAAAAAATATACCAACATAAACTACGGAGTTTCTACTTTCAAAAGGTATAATTTTTGTGTTATATAATTTATATTAGGGTAATAAAATTGGCAACCTAAATATACACACATGATTTGTAAACTGAAACGGAGGTAGTAGACTAGCCACAATGGATAGTAACATAGAGTAGTAACATGCCTATGTTACTACTCTATGTTATTACCTCTATAGTGGTAGTAACATATGTGCGGTAACATACAACACTTTATTTATTAGGCTATAGACTCATCTTGCCTTGATATGTGTGATGTTACTCGTACTAGTAGTAACTAGCTATGTTACCACATGCCTCTCTTTCTTCATTTATTGCTTGCCAAATCATCCATTTTATCTAAATATGTGTGATGTTACTACTACCTCCGTCTTGGTGAATAAGTCATTCGCGTAGTTCTAGGTTGACGATTTAACTATCTAAATATGTATTATATGTGACAAAAGATATGTATTTAGAAACTACATCATTGTAGAAATCTAGTGATATACTTTTCATGACATATAACACATATTTAATTCCTCAAATCGATGACCTAGAACCACGGGAGTGACTTATTCACCTAGACGGAGGTAGTACCTATGTTACTCCCATTGTGGGTAGTCATAGTAATATAAGTAATATCACACATATCAATGCAAGATGTGTCTATAGCCTAATAAATAAAGTGTTGCATGTTATCACACATATATTACTCCCCACTATAGAGGTAGTAACATAGACTAGTAACATGCCCATATTACTAGTCTATGAGGGTGCTTGGATCCAAGCGACTATTTTTAGTCTGACTAAAAATAGTCTCTTTTAGAGGCTAAAGTTCCAAGCATCCCTGACTAAAGAGAGGCTAGGACTAGTCTTGAGGCTAAAATTTTTTAGTCACAGAAAACCTACTAAAATATGTATTAGCCCTCTCTCTCATCATTTAATGTCTCTCCTTTAACACATGTGAGTTCTGATTGGAGGGTTTGGAGGATAATAAATGTTCAATAATTTGATTTTAGCCTCTTTAGTATTTGTATCCAAGCATGAGTGAGGCTAGCAAGTTTTAGTCCCACTACTTTTAGTCATGGAATTAAAACGTATCCAAACACCCTCTATGTTACTACCCGTTGTGACTAGTCAAGCGGTCACTGGTGGTGCACGAGGGCTGTGTGGACCGTGTGCCGCTACCACCGGTACCTGCGGTTGTGCTTCCCCGGGCAAATTTTTTTCTCATTTGTTAAATCGAGAAAAACAGTGCACTAGGTGGGATTAACTAGCAACCTGCTACCCTCAAAAGAAAAATAGCGACCTGCTAGTTTCGAGTACGCCGCGATAACAACCCAGCCATGTGCTTCGGACGTGACTGATTACCTTTTTTTTTAAGGGTGACTGATTACCTTCTTTTGAGTAGATTTCCTTGCCCCCAAAGAGGTTCAGTTCAGAGGGCCTGTATATGCATGTGTTCAGTTGGTTGAGGAAGCCATGTTGGTCTTCGAGCATAAATAACTGACGTATTAGTGGATTGGCCATGCACTCCACAAGCTCATCTGACATTTCTGCCATTATTTAGCACCTAAATTTCCAACACACACACCAAGAGGATCATACTTACCGCAGATAATCAATCATGTATGTATGTACTTTCATTAACATGTCTTCCAATAAAAACGGGATTAAGCAACTATGTTCTTCCCATGGTAGAAAGCTTCCTCTGCCTTCCAATAAAATCACTATATTCAGCGATAGCCTCCTACTCCGCCTTCCAATAAAAATGGGATTAAGCGATAGCTTCCTGTGCCTTTCAAAAAACAAAAAAAAAAGTGATTCAGCGATGGCATTCAGGCACACCTTATATTCTGTAGAGGAGGAATACCATGACTTGGATCAAAAAATGGGATCATTTGACTTTTTTTTGTAAAGGACGAATACCTTGACTTGGCTCAACCACAACATTGGTTGGACATACCGTGGCACACTATGTGAAGGTAATGACTACCGAAATAAGAAAGAAACTAGCACATATGCCCGTGCGTTGCAACGGGTGAAACATAATATTTAGAAAACAGAAAAGTAATTTATTACCACTCAAATGTTACAACAGGTGTTCAGTTGGCGATGGAATCGGGTATTGAAAAACTTTGTCTCAAGAAAACAATCAAGGTGGGGCACCTGCTTTCGAATCAAGAGATCAAGACCGTTCGAGGTTTAGCCCTCTTATAGAAGAGATCAAGGAGTTGCTTGCTGGTGTGAATGAGCACCGGGTGATCTGGTCGAGGCGACCGGTGAACAAAGCGACTGGTATTCTTGTGAGCGAAGACTGTGTTAATAAGTTATGAAAAACTTGGTTTAATGTATCCCCATTTTTTATCCATGACGTATTTTGAACGAAATGGTCGTGAACTAAAGAATAAATAAAGTAGCAATTACCCTAAAAATAGTAAAACAAAATTAAAGTACGAACAAGAATTCATGCATCAAATGTTACGAATTAAGAAGGTTTGAATTACTTGAATTGAGGGTCTTCGTCAAAAGGAAGGATTCAAGCCAATACTTAACAACACTTTATATGAGCATCGGGATCAAAAGGCTAATCCGGGTTAATATTTGGTGCATACCTCATCTTGAGTACATCCACCCTATATCATCGGTTCACTTTTGTGGTAACACAAAAATATATTAATAGTCTTATTAAATTACATTGGAACTGTGTTACAGTCACTCAGTAAATCCGTTTATTTGCGTCTGTTGTAACAAACAAACCAACAAATTTACCGTCAGAAAAACATCATAAGCAAGCACTATGCAACACGATCTTCCTCTCTCTTTTTCATCTGCAAAGTACTCAATATAGTGCGTCTCTGGTTCAGCTCCAATAGTAGTAGCACTAACACCGAAGATCGTCATACAATTAAAAAAATCACCACAACTCTATCTTCTCACTCTGATCTCTCTCTCTCTCTCTCAACCCCATTGATCCATCTTATAAGCAGCATCAAACAACCTGCTACATCTCATCTCATCGAACAACTGCATAGTACAAAAGAATATCATCTCATCTCTCTCTGTGTCTCCATCTGACTACACCGGAGCTGCACGAACAACTATTTGTCACAAAAATATGTATCTCTCTCATCTCTCTCCCCGTCCCAAGCCCGTCTCCAGCATCGCGCCATGCCGCGCCGCTCCTGCCATGCTCCAGCGCCGTGCTGCAATAGGAAAGCAATTATATTTTACAAGTAAAAATCTTTGATTTCTTTCCACCACGCACGTGCCTATCCTATCCTCTGATTCCTATGCTCCTGTAACCACCGACTCTCTCTCTCTCTCTCTCTCTCTCTCTTCTCATTAGTTTTGCTTAAGCATCCAAGAAAATTAGAGCACAAGAGCAGCAGTAGCAGCTCCGTGTGATGGCTGATGCGGTGGCGCTGAACTCCACGGGCCACGGTGCAGCTGGAGCTAGGACCGACGGGTCAAGCTCAGCGAGTCATGGTGCAAATTGCAGCCCACGGGAGAACCAGCGCACGCATGGCTGGGCGCGGGCAGGCACAAGCAGAGCATGCATGGCCACCGGCGCACAGCACACACGGCCACCGGCTTCTCCGCAACGAACAACCTTGTCCAAGAGGTCCACAACCTTGGGATCTCCTTCCCCGCGCAAGGACTCGGCCGAATTCACCCTGAAGCCCTCGCCATCATCCTCCAACTCCAAGTCCGAGTATCGTCGTTCGTCGTCGATTACCTTGCTGTTGCTGCTTCCCCGGCCTCACCGACCTCGCCGTCGGGTTCATCGTGAGTCCCCGTAGCTTTAACCTTTGTTTCCCCCTCTGATTAGGATCTGTAGCTGACGCCATGGTTACTGCCACCTCGCCATGGCTGGTCCTCTCCGTCCGGACCGAGCTTTGACGCCGCATGTCTGGTCCCTAAAAACAGGAGCACGAAGTTGCTCGGTCCGGTCCGGTCTAGACCGGCCGCGAGTAGCCGGGGCGGCAGCGCAGTCGAGAGAGGTGTCGAGACGGTCGGGAAGAAGGAGGCCATCACGCACGGCGCGCTCGTCTCAGACCTCTGCTAGGAAGGAGGGGCACCGACGTTTGATAAAATTTACACCGGGATCGATCTCAGAGTATGCATCCTTGTCCGCTTCTCCTCTACTCCCCTCTTCTGGGAACCGATATTTATTGGAGGGTAGCAAAGGCGGCGAGGAAGGTGAAGTTTGACTCCAACTCATGTTCCACGGTATCGTCACATACCAAAGAGGCTGGGTGATGCCACGGGCGATGGCCAGCCGTGTGCGTGCGGCGCCCAGGGTCCAGACGGACGAAATTTAGTACCACCTCACGTATATGTTTTAAATTTGAATTGAAAGCGTAAATTCACGGGAAGAAGCGTATTGTGACGGTGAACCCACGGAGTCAATCCGTGCTTTATTATTAGGGAAAGATTACTCATATACACTCTTAACAATGGGAAACGTTTTATCTGAAGTATGTTGCAATAGTAATCATTGTTTATCTTCAGACCACTGTTTATATTACAAAGTAATGACAAATTGACAATAAAACCATAACTTGCACCAACGAAAAAATGAGGAGAGGCATCTGCCTATGATCCATCACATGAGCTCGTAGCTTTGTGGTGAGAGTGACTGCTCCGAGCAGAACGCAACGAGAGAATGTATTATTATCTGTTCCTGCATGTCTAGTAGCTCGAGGGTGCTGATAGATAGGGAGATACTGCAAATATGTGTACGAGTTGTAGACTAGCCAGCTATCCCTTACTCCCTCCGTCCACGAATAAGTGTACTTCTAGCTTTTGTCCTAAGTCAAAATTTTAAAATTTTGACCAACTTTATAGGAAAAAGTACTAGCATTTATGACACTAAATTAATATCACTAGATCTATTTTGAAATGTACTTTCATAATATACCAATTTGATGTCATATATGTTATTACTCTTTTGTATATAGTTGGTCAAAATTTTAAAACGTTAACTTAAAACAAAAGCTAGAAGTACACTTATTCACGGACGGAGGGAGTATGTGGCTGATCTCTCCTTCTTGGCTGCTGGATCGGTAATTCTTCCTTTGGTTTTTTGCTAAATGAGAATGGACGATTTTCTTTGGATGGAGGTTGCTGCACATTCTGTAGAAGTAAAAATGAAATCTCACCCCATAGGAAGTACAACAGCCAGACTCATGTTTGCATATAGGTAGATAGAAAAGCTTGGTGAGTATAATTCCAAACTATCTCAAAAGAAAACTTAAATTAACACTGAAGAAATAGAACGTAAGCAAGGGATCTTCATTCAATTGTGCCAGCAATTAATTCAGAGCATTTAGGAAGGTAGGGACGTAGAAACTTGTCAACTAAGGCACCGTTCGGTTTCTCTCCGCTCCGCTCAGCTCCGTGGAGCTGCGGAGCTCGGTTTGAGCTGCTCTGGAAAAAGCTGCAGCAGCTTGCTCCACTCCGGGAGCTGGGTCGTTGGAGCGGAGAGAAACCGAACAGGCCTTAAACCTGTAGACTTTTCGAGAGTTGCAGGACAAATGCTTATGGGCCTAGCTGAGCGATACAATCCGTCGTTGTTGGTCACATTCTGGAGGAAGCCGATCTGGGAAGCCATAATTCAGGAGAAGGGGAATTTGAGGAGGAGCATCACCACTGAAGGAAAAGAGAAGGCTGAGGGGCACGAGCCGAAGAGTTGTTGATGGAGCATAGTAGCCAGGGACAGCCTATTGGAGTTACTCTGGCCACATCAATGACATCATCAGCCGAGGTGGAGGTGTGTACGCGGCATCGAAGAGGCAGTGTAGGAGCACGAGGAGGCAGGAAAGCCGTGGGGAGCAACGCCGCCGACTACTCAACCACCAAGCTGACGACCGAATTGTGTTTAGGGTTCATGCACCAAGATGATGCAGGCGAGGACGACAACATCTCCATGAACGCAAGGAGGTGCGGCTAGGGGGAGGAGGTGCGCTGGGCAGGGAGAGGGAAGTGGATTTTTAGAGCACCTGCACCGAGGCTGCGTTATCCTAGCAGTCGAAGCGTTGCGCTGTACCTCGAGATGCCCGACGCGCTCCACGGTAGGCAATGTGGTTTTTTGTCTTCCACCTCCCCCCTACATACGTACCGACGCGGATCTATCAATACGACTAAGAGCATGTACAATGATTGACAAGATAGTTTTATCTTTAAGTTTTGCATGCAATTTAGAGATGGCTAAAAAAATGTCTAAAATGGGGAGTATTTAACCAAAAACTACCACAATTCACGGAAACGTGACGAAAAACTACCACTTTACGATTTTGTGCGAAAAACTACCACTTTTTTCCTAATCCATGGCAAAAAACTACCAAGTCGCGAAATCGCTCGCTTGGCCCGTGCTAAGCACAAATCTGACCGCTTGGACCCGCGAACCAGGTGCCACCCTGGCCATCCTTCGCGCCGGAGCCGCACCCGCACGCGCGCGCCCGCTCCCACCTCGCCGTCGTCACTCCCACCTCGCCGTCGTCGTGCCCACCAAGCTCCTGGGGCCGGCCACTGCCGCGTGGCCGCCAGCGCCGCGCTGCTGCCCCCGCCGTTCCTGGACCGTGCTGTCATCGCGGACCCCCGAGGGCTTGCCGCCAGGACGCTCGACGAAATGCGGCAGCTGGCGGCCGACGGGCCTCCTCCTACGCCACCGGCGCCTGCGGTGCCGCCGCCCAAGCTGGTCATCCGGTCGTTCACGCTGACCCGCGGCTGCATCGACAAGCTGAAGCAGCGCGTGGCCGCCGACGCCAAGGACGCGGCCGCTCACTGCTCAGCGCTCACGGTGGCATGCGCATTCGCGTGGGCCTGCCTGGCGCGCTCCACCGATGGCAACACCCCCTCTGACGAGCGCGCGCACCTAGGTGGGGGCCGGCATCGCGTTGGACGACTTGTGCGGGGCGTTGCTGGCCGGGGCGAGCGACTGCGCAAGAGATTGCGTCGCCGTGAGGCAGAGCAGTGCGTCGCAGAGGAGGAGGTGGAGGGGCGGGCGCTCAGCGGTGACCCGCGGTGAGCGGCTCCAGCGCTGACCCGCGGCTGCCGCGGCGAGCGACTCCAGCGGTGAAGGGCGGCGGCGGCAGGTGCAAGGAGCCCGGGCGGCCGGAGGCGGGGGCGCGGCCGCGGGCGTAGCAGGTGTGTGCGGGGAGGTGTTGGCGAGCGAGCGTGGTACGGGGACGGCGACCACGGTGCGCATGGCGAGGGGCAGCCACGAGCGCCGCGGGCGCGCGCGTGCGGGTGCGGCTCGGGGCACGAGCTCCGGCGCGCGGCCACGGAGTAGAGGGGAAGCAGCGGGCGCTGACGATGGTGACGGGGAGCTGCACGAGGTGGTCGTGGACGCGGCGAAGTGCGGGCGAGAGGGTCACCGGAATGCACGCAAGGTGTTCGAGGAAATGCCGGAGAGAGGAGGAGGAGGAAGAAGAAGAAGATTGATGCTGACAGGTGGGCCCATCCTGTCAGAAATGCGTTTAGAAGAGGCGAATCGAGCACTTTCCCCACATGGTAGTTTTTAGTCACAGATTAGCGAGAAAGTGGTAGTTTTCGGGACAAAATCGTAAAGTGGTAGTTTTTCGTCACGGTTCCGTGAATTGTGGTAGTTTTTGGTTAAATACTCCTAAAATGGGTCATCTCTTAGCCTTATCTTCAAGCTAAAATATGATGAGACATATTGTGCTAAGAGATCTTCTCTTGTCTTCTCTTAAATAAGAGAAGACAATCCTTTCTTATGATATCTCTCTTCTCCACATCATCATTCATCCTACTTGGCATTGCTGAGATAGAATCATTATACATGCCCTAACTTCTCTGCCTACACAACGCCTTGGTCATTCTTTGACTTGTCGCTCTAATGGATTGGGTGCAAGGAGGCGATTCAATGGCGCCGGCAGACGGTGTTAGGTACGTATTGATTGGTTTGTTGTTTCCCCAATGCGATTCTGAATCCCCTTTCCATATGAATTCTGTGCCGGATCACAGATCCAACTCCGCCGCCGGCGATCCATGGAGGAGGATCTAACCAGTGGCGGAGCCACATGTAAGCTGGGTAGTCAATTGACTACCCAGCTTTTTGATAAAATCAATGTATACATGTATACATCTTGCAAAAAAATAAATAGAAATTCATATACTTGACTACACAACTTCAAATTGACTACACTGCATTGAACTTCTGGCACCGCCACTGGATCTAACGCGGCAGTCAAGCATCCCAGATATTGCACATGTCCCGGACAAGACGACATACTCCAAGTAAGATTTTTCTATTTTGGGTGTTTCGGATCCAAATCAGTTGGATGTCAAATCCAATATTAAGCTCATGGATGTCCTCCTAAATATGTTCTCAATTGTTCAGTGCGCACAGGTGATTAAAAACGCCTCCGGCCCCAATGAGGGGCACGAATACACGTGCATACGGCCCTGATTGTAATCCTGATGTACCTGCCGATCAATGATTCTGAAAACATTATAGCTCTGCCTGGATGGAAGAAAAGGTAATCATTCATCGACGCAAAACACAATTTCTAAAGTAGTACTTGATTACTTGTATGAATCGGCATGAAAAATTACAAGCGTTCAGTAAGTTTGTCAATCACCCTGTTATCTACGCTATTCGCTCCGCAGTAAGGGAGATTATTTTAATACTTATTCAACACTATACAGTTAGTAGAGATGGCTTGCTGGAATGATCTGATTGCTTATCCAGGATGCTAGTCTGGCCTGTAGAACAAATAGATCCAGGGCTAATCACCCTTTTAATGTGCGCCCAATGCCAAACTACATCCCGACATCCAAATAGCCTGTTCGCATAGCTGAAATCACATATTTACCTATGCTGAATCCGTACAATGGCCGGGGGCGGGGCGCGCTGTGCCCCGACGCTGGATTTTCCGGCGGCGAAACTCGTGCTGTAGCTTTGGCCCAGACATGCGGCTGATTCCGTGCCTCCTCTTGTACCAGCAACTCCCGCCTCCTGCTCAGATTTTGGTTCTCTCCATGCTCGGCCTCAAAAGAATCCCCCTCCTGCGCCGCCCAGCATGCTCCCAGAGATAAAGTAGGCGGACCATAGCCTAAGGTAGAATTGAGCATATACTAATAACACGAGCGATATAACTATTCGGAAATGTTAACGCCCACATTTGTGGGCGTTTGTACATCGTCCACACGCCTTCATTAACATCAGCATAATTTTTTTTTGGTTTTCGGCTTAAAAATATTGTATCTCCTAAATAAAAAAGCGAACTAAAAATCCGTTTTCACCATTAAATCCGTCTCGACGAGATCTTCAAAACTAGACTCCATATTCATATGTTTCAATGAATTTTTTTTTGCCAGAAGTTGCCACGATGTTTACACTGCAGTTGCCATGTGGCAATTTTAGTTTGTAGATCATGGCAATTTTAGTATTTTGATGATGGCAACTCCAGTACTTTGACCATGAAAATTATTTTTTGTATGAACCATGGCAATTTTACGTGCATGTATCATGGCAATTTTAGTTTATGGTTCATGGTAAGTCTAGTTTCTTAATTCCCCGTTTTATAAATGTCAAAATTTACTTTTAAATGTAGAAGAAAATAGCTGAAACATATCATGGCAACTTCAGTGTAAACATCATGACAATTCATATGCAATAGACATGGCAACTTTTAATCCAAAAAAAATTTCACCAAAACATATCAACATGGGATCTAGTTTCAAAGATCTCATCACGAGGGATTTAATGGTGAAAACGGATTTTCAATCGGATTTTTCGTTTAAGAGATAAAATATTTTAAAAACTGAAAATCCAAAAAGATTCCTACATGCATGCATGCGATGACGTGGCAATCTGTTTACATTAGAGACGTGTGGTGCGTCTCCCTTCCTGCCACACGTGTGGCAGTTAGCGCGACCCCTAACTATTAACTAAAAATCTTACGGAAACAGCTGGCACATATCCCAATGTATATGGACGTACAGGATAAGCGGGCCAGGGTGCAGGTGCTCAATTCTATGTTCTTGGAATCCGGACATCAAACCTGGATTTGTCGACTGGAGCAACGCGGGACCAGCAGCAAGAAGCCGCGCCATCCCAACACGCCTTCTCTTGTCTCCATCTCACCTTCTCTCTCCCTCGTCTATTCTTCCCAGGAGACCGAGCCGGCATGGACATGGAGCATCGCCGCCGCCGGCCTTTGCGCCGCTGCGCTGGATCCTGACCTGATCCGCCTCTCCCCGGCGTTCGCCACTTCCCCGACGTTCCCCACCTCCCGGAGCCCTTCCGTCGTCGCCCTGCATCATGTCCCGACCGGATCGGGAGCCCTGCTGCTCGATGTGAAGCCAAACGTGCACAGAGGGTTGACGAAAAGTAATGTCGAACCGTTTTTCTTCACTCGCCGAAGATTGTGGATTAAATTAGCCAACACACAGGGACTTCTGTGTAAAATTCGTGACGACGTTGAACGGACGGAAACAATATGTGTTTTATTAGTAGGTAAAGATAAAGATAAGGCTAGCAAGCAACGCTCCTTACTAATATTTTTCCTACTAAAGTGGTCCCCACCCATGACTAAGATAGCAAAACTCAAATGCCACCTGTTGCAATTTTCTCGCCCCTTGGAACTGCAACTCTGTTGTACCTTGGCTTGTAAATACCAGACCACAACAACAACCCATAAGCAAGAACTTCGAGCTTCTGGGCCCAATCCGATCTATTGTACGGTGTTCGTACCTTGATATGTGCTCATGCATGTTCAAAAATGGCCTAGTGAGTGAAAGAGCATACAAATCCCTCTCCAGAAAGATTCTCAAGGGCCAATTTCAGATCAAAAAACACATGATTTGCTTCTCTCAAATGAGTAGAAGCTGCCTGATTAAGAACAATGCATGATAGAAGTTAGAACTGGAGACAATACTACCAATATTTAGTTTTTTATTCAGGTAAAGAAATATGCACATTTGGTCTCGATGTTAATGGGACATGACGACCTTGATCTCGAACTGTTGTCCGATGACCAACGAAAGCCCACTGACGCTGGACACTCCATTCGTCCGGGGACTTGGTGCGGGCTTCCTCGAGCTCATCGCTATTCACATGGACGGCTCGATCGGGAAGAGGAGCGGCTGATCAGGGAAGGCAGCAACGGAAGAGGAGCAGGACAGCGGATCGGGAGGGCGAGTTGTGGCACCTAAAAAAATCTCTAACCTAGGCTCATGATACCGTGTTGATGTTAGAAGAATGTGATCTGGTATTTACAAGCCAAAGTACAACAGAGTTGTAGATCCAGGGAGAGTGTTTGGCCTCATGTATACTCCCTCCGTCCGGGTTTATTAGGCCTCTCAGCATCACAAGCATGTCTTTTTTTACAAGGCCTCACTTTGGAAAGGTGCATGCATGCAATCATTTTATTGGTTGCATTGAAAGCCATTGTTGTTGGTGCCATGGATGGAAAATTAATACTACACTTCATGCGTGCTTTTTCATTGGTTGCATGCATGTGAGAGAGTGCATTGGGAGTGAAATGGAAGAATTAATGTGAGAAAATTACTATGTGTCTTGCTCTAAGAAAAGTTGTCTTTAGGCCTAATAAATCCGGACGAAGGGAGTAAGCAAGAACTTGATTTTTGAGGAAGCAAATCAACCTGCCACGACGTTGATTTTTGTGAAATAAAACAAATCAAGGTATTGACCAGTTTGCGAATCAACTCGTGGTTGGATGATTAGGAGAACAGTGGTATCTCTAGCCCGTCAGATTTCAAGTCCTGGTGTCCACATTATTTTCTGGATTTATTTCAGGACTTTCGGCAATGTGCGTTCAGGAGACGTTTTCATTGATTACGAAGGTGTGTACGTGCGTGTGTTCATAGGATGAGTGTATGTGCGTATATATATGAACGTCTGCATCTGTACTGTATTAAAAAAAGGGTATTGAGCTGTTTGAGGAAGTAAATCTATTGTATGAGTGGAAAAATTGTAAAATTCCCTCTCCATAAAAGATGGTCAAAGGAGCAATTTCAGATTAAATCATCAAACAAAGGACGATTTACTTCTCTTAAATGAGTCAGAAGCTGCTGACGGTACTGAATGACCAATTAAGAACAATGCATGAGAACTGGTAGGCGATACTACTACCTCTCTCTCGGTTTACAGAGCTGCGCGTATCAATATAAACCTCAGATGCTCTATTTTCAAACCGTGTAATTTTTGTGTTATATAATTTATATTAAGGTGATAAAATTGGCAACTTAGGTATACGCGTAGGACTTATAAACTGAAACAGAGGTAGTACCAATTTACAAAAAAAATTATTCAGATGAAGAACTGTGCATAAATGTCTCGATATTAATGGGACGTGACGACCTTGATCTCGAACTGCTGTCCGATGACCAGCGACAGCCCACTGACGGTGAACACTCCATTCGTCCGGGACTTGGTGCGGGCTGCCTTGAGCTCAGCGCCGTTCACATCGACGGTGAAACCCTTTGGTGATGACGGGAGCCCCATGAAGGCCACCTTGCTGATGACCAGAGTCCGGCTCGGTGCATACGAGTTCTGCACCACATGCGAACTCACTGTGGTCGTGATGATGCCCTTTCTATCCTCCGTGTTGCATCTAAACCTCACCAGCGTCCAGTTGCCTCCCACCCCTCCCATCTCCGGCGACTCGCCGTCATCCAAGAACAGCTCCCCGCTGGCAGTACCATTCTCCGCGAGCGCCACAAGGAGGTGGAACTCGCTTTGGCGTGCGGCGGACGTGGTAAGGCCCGGCTGCTGCAGTGGTAGTATGTTGCCGCCGGCCAGGTGCACGTTTGCCGAGTCCGCTGGCGCTGGGAGCATCACTCGCTTGCCGGTCTGCAAGGAGATGGCGGGGGAGCGGCCGTGAAGACTAAACCACCGGCCGGCCGGGAAATAAGCATCGACGGTGGTAGCGCCTGGCTCTAACACCGGAGAGACAAGCAGGCCACGGCCTAGCAGGAACTGCCTGTCCACGGCGTAGGTGTCGGCATCCTGAGGATAGGAGAAGAAGAGCGGGCGCGCTATGGGTGACCCCGTCGTGTGCGCCTCATACATGAGCGTGTAGATGTAGGGGAGCAGCCGGTACCGCATCCCCAACGCCTTCCTCGCCGACTGTGCCGTCGACTCCCACACGTAGAGCTCTCGCCGGGCAGTTGTCTTCTCTGCATGCGCCCTGGCAAACGGGTAGAATGCACCAAGCTGTATCCAGCGGCTGCAGAGCTCCTCGGTTGTGTTGCCGGTGAAGCCGCAGATGTCGGCGCCCATCATTGGGATGCCGAAGAGTCCAAAGTTGAGGATGGTGTTGATGGACTGCGCAAGCTGTTCCCACCGTCCGTCATTGTCGCCGGTCCAGTGAGCGGTGTAGCGCCCCGAGCTGACGAACGTGGCGCGACTGAGCACGAAGGGGCGGCGCGCCGTGTCCTTGAGAAGAGCATCATGCGTGGCCCGCGACTCGAGGAGGCCGTAGAGGTTGTGCGCATCGTACTCCGACACACCATTGAAGTGCACCGCGGAGACCGGCACGGTCTTGTTATTAAGGTTACGGTGAATGCCGGTGTTGTTGATGCGGTAGGGCGAGTCATCGTACTCGTTGAGCGGCTCCCAGTCCTTGAAGTTGGAGGGCTCGTTCATGTCGCACCACAGCCCGTCGGCAGGGATGGTTCGACGGAACTCCGAGATCTTCTGCGCCCAGTACTCAGCAGCGTGTGGGCTCATGAAGTCCGGGTAATAGACCTCGCCTGGCCACACCCGGCCGACATAGTTGGTGCCATTTCGCTGGAGGAACAGACCCACCGACTCATTTTGCGGAGGTGCTGCTTCTTTCTCGATCGCCGGGTCTATGATGACCACGTACTTCTGGCTGTTATTGTGCAGCAGGTCCACAAACGGCCGGAGCAGATTGGCCGGGAAGTTGACCGGATCCAGCGTGAAATCCTGGCCGCCGTCCATGTAGTCGATGTCCGACCAAATCGACTCCAATGGAATCTTGGCCTTGGTGTAGCCCGCGACCACGCCCTCCAGGTCAGCCACATTCTTGTAGCCATACCTAGACTGGTGGAACCCTGCATTGCAAGAAATAGCGTATCAGGCGAGTACAGCAGATTAATACTCCGTCAGTTCGGAATTACTTATCATCAAAATAGATGTATTTAGAACTAAAATACATCTAGATACGTTCATTTCAATGACGAGTGTTTCCGAACGGAGAGAGTATAAGCATGCACGGAAGTAGCAAGACGGCTGAGTACACTTACCGAATGACCAGTACGGCATGGGGGCAGGGCGACCGATGAGCTGGGTGTACTGGTCGACGACGGTGAGCGGGGAGCGGCCGGCAAAGAAGTAGAAGTCGAACACGCCGCCGATCACCTTGTAGGTGATGTAGGACCCGCCGTACTTTATGTCCATCCCGTTGGTGTTGAGGAGCAAAACGCCGTGCGCAGCGCCGCCGGGGCGCACATCCATGTAGAATGGGTGTGAGCTGTAGAGGTTGATGTCCAGTATGTCGGCCCTCCCCACGTCCTCGTTCCAGATCGTGAACGTGTCGTTCTGTTGGAGCCGGAATTTCCGTTTTGTCTGCTCCCCCAGTCCGTACAAAGATGCCCCATGGCTGGCAGCGCGGACGTCACCTGCAAGTACCTGCATTATAGTTACACATGCCCATCACCACTTTGGCTGCTTTACTCATCAACTAGTTACACCGTGTGTCTTGTATCATGTATTACGTACCGGTTTTTGAAGATGAGGGTGGCGGAAGTGTCGAAGAAGACGTCGCCGGTGGAGCGGCGAGAGACGGTGAAGCGGAACGGGGCGGTGTGGATGGTGAAGGTCAGGTCTGAAGACGCGCTGGACATGGTGCTGTTGCCGGGCAAGGAAGCATTGCTCAAGCCCGAGGAATGTAGCCAGACGTCCTCCGGCGCCGGTGCTGGGCGCGGGATAACGTCCCGGGGGACCTCCCATCGCGAACGGTCGGCATCGGTGATACGCACGTAGAGCCGGTTGTCCGTCTCTAGGCTACCGTCAGTCATGTCAAAATTAAAACAGTGAGGGATTTATACCTCTCTGGAAAGAAAAAACACAACTCAAGATCAAACACGCTTACGTTGCAGTCAGATTGAGCCGCTTGACATCAGGCCCGAACTCCTCGGTCCCACCTACAAGTTTCAGCTTGGCTGACAGCACATTCCCTGACCCGGCGACCGACTGGACTTCATAGTTGGCGCCACAACAATGGAGGAGGCAGATGAGGATAGTGAGGAGTGCGAAAAGATCAGCAAATAACGAGATGATCGTCATCAGATGATATGATGGGTGCAACACAAGTGAGTGCCATTAGGTATTGGATGCGTAGCTTTATATAGACTAGTCATCATCTTCAATGTTTAGAAAGTTTCAAATGTTTGCCTAAGATTGTAAAAGGAGGTTAAGACTTATCGCCGTCCGCAATCTGGCCTCCGTGCACGTGGTCGCCGTCCGCAATCACGCCGTGATCTTTCTGCCTTAATTAGGCACTTCCTATAAAATCCCACGTTAATTACAGAAAATCTGAAAAGAGAGGCCATTGATTTGGTGGGTCCGAATTATAACGATTCAGATGTAACATTGAAATTCTCATGTTAATGAGAGAATATTAGAAAATAAAGGCCATTGATTCGGTGGGTCTGATTTTAATGATTTAGATCTAACTTACAATTATAATGGTTGAGATCTAATCGGAGAAATTTTTGATGCAATCTTATAATCAGATAAATGAAGTAGACCCTGATTTTTGAGGTCAGAAATCTTAAGATTCAGATCTCTGTAATTATGGGTCGGATCTAATTGGAGAAAGTTTTGATTCAATCTTATAATCAAATAAAAGAAGTAGACCCTGATTTTTAAGCTCAAAAATATTACGATTCAGATATCTCTAATTATGGTTCAGATCTACTCGGAGAAAGTTTTGATTCAATCTTATCTATATCTATACCTACTATTAAAAGAAATAGGCATTCTTAATTTCGTCCCTAATTTTGAACCTTGATTTTAATACGTTTTAATCCGTTATATCATGTTGCCTTCGTATGTCGCTGGTGTTGTTTGCGAAATCACCAATTAAGGAGTATTCTTTGCAAAGATCACTCCAATTTCCCTAGTTGCGACAAGTGGCGCACATGCAGCGCGCCACTTGTTGCAACCTGAGAGTTTTCTCTTTTTTCGTAGATCCGTTTATTCAAAACGGTTTATCTCTCAAACCGTGCGTCCAAATCTCGAACTGCTTTCACCGTTGTATTCCTCGCGTCAAGATCTTCAAAACTAGATCTCATGTTGATAGGTTTTGATGAACTTTTTTTTTACAAAAAAAACCAGACGAAAAAACCGAACCGGGAGCACCGGTTTTTCCCTTTCCGAAAGAGGCACGCCCGTGTCTCTCACGAAATCACAACCGTACCTCTCGCGGAAGCAAAACCATGACTCTTGTGGAAAAAAAAGAGAAAACATGTTTTTTTTTCGTTTCCGAGGAGGCACGGCCGTGGCTCTCGTGAAAGCACAACCATGACTCTTGCGGAAGCAAAACCGTGACTCACGCAAAAGAAAAAAAACAAAAAAAGATTTTTTTCCCCTTTCCGAGAGGCACTGCCGTGACTCTCGCGAAAGCACAACCATACTTCTCGCGGAAGCAGAACCATGACTCTCATGAAAGAAAAAAACAGAAAACATGTTTTTTTTCCGTTTCCGAGAGGCACGGCCGTGACTCTCACGAAAGCACACACCCGTGCCTCTCGCGGAAGCAAAACCGTGACTCTCGAGAAAGAATAAAAAACAGAAAACACGTTTTTTTCGTTTTCAAGAGGCACGGCCGTGACTCTCGCGGAAGCAGAACCGTGACTCGCGCGAAAAAAAATAGAAAACACGTTTTTTTTTTTCGTTTCCGAGAGGCACGGCCGTGACTCTCGCGAAAGTACACCCGTGCCTCTCGCGGAAGCAAAACCGTGACTCCCGAGAAACAATAAAAAACAGAAAACACGTTTATTTCGTTTTCGAGAGGCACGGCCGTGACTCTCGCGAAAGCAAAACCATGCCTCTCCTGGAAGCAAAACAATGACTCTCATGAAAGGAAAAAAAAGAAAACATGTTTTTTCGCCTAAAATAATTTTTTTTCAATTTTTTTCGATTGAAAAGCTAAGGAAGACGCGTGCGAAAAAAAACAAAATCCGAAAGAAGTGCCCAGAGCGCGACACGTGACGAATGACTGAAAGCACACCAAGTGACACTGATCGTTTCGAGGCTCCCGAAGAAACGCTTGTTAACTAGCTGCTCTCTGTTGTTTGTTTCTTCGTCCGTCTCATACTGGGCCGTCGTGGGCCTGGTGTCCATGTTGTGCAACTGGTTTTTGCTTCGTGTACGTAGCCATCCAATTTTCGTGCGTGTCCACGTAGAATCCTACTCCTACTGAAAACCGAAGTGGTATACATATCTGAAACCGATTCCGTTAGAACGAGAAGCTATAAAGGAAAAGCAATCTGCTAATCCCCTCGAGGTCCCGTCCTATGCCCCCGGTCCTAGGCAGCCCTGCCGCGGTACACACCGGCTTGGAGATGTGACCACGCTTTCGTGCAGCACATCCTATCGGTATTGGAATAAGCCACATCGTCTAGTGCACTCACGCTCGTCGGGCGCATTAGATGCGCTGGATGTGCGAGACGCACTGTTGCGGCCGGACTCGTCTGACACGTTGGGCGCGTACGAGACATGCGGAACGCAACGGAAGCATGGTGCGTGTGCGTGTGTCTGCATGCATGCAAAAGCTAGCTAGTTAGGTGGTTGCCGAGTCACTTAGATCAAGGAGTGAGTTTAGGCCCTAGCTAGTAATGCATGCGTGGGTTGTTGCGTGCAAATAGTTCGTGGGTTAGAGCATCTTCAACAGACCCCTAAAAAAACGACGCGCTAAAATAATTTTACAGCGCCATTTTAGTAATTTTAGCGCGCCGTGGCCGATTCAGTCCAGCAGACGCACAAAAATATAGCGCGTAGCAGACGGCGCGCAGCGGTCTAGCAGATGCACTAAAAAAATAAAGCGTCACAAATATATCTACAACAAACAGGTCCCTAACATTTACAGATAAATCCATCTGACCAAAACAAAAACGCAATTAGCTCCCCAATTGTTGGATCGTTGAAATCGCCGGCCACCGCACGCGAGCTAGCTTGATGCACAAACACGAGCTAGCTAGCTTGGCTTCCCTATCAGCGGGCTTGCAATGGATCGGAAACTGCAAGCTCCGCATGCAACGCTAGCCTTCGGCCACAGGGAGGCTGCGAGCAGAGGGGCAACGGCGGCTCCCGGTCGGCATGCGCTCCCGGCCGGCGAACTCGAGGCGGCAAGCTCCAGCCGGCGAGCAGAAGGGCAGTGGCGGCTCCGCCCCATGGTGGGAAGAGCAGATGACGAGCACACAGAGGAGTGGTGGCGGCCGGCGGCCGGCGGCGGCGAGCTGCAGGAATTGGCGGAACGAGCAGAGGGAGCGAAGCGGAGCCGAGCAGCTGGTCTTCGCGCGTCATTGTCCAGCGCGCTGTACGCCGCGCAACAAATATCCCGCGTGTGATGCAGAAATTCCCAGCGCGCCGGATGGATTTTACAGCATGCTGGCTTTTGCAGCGTTTGCTGGAGATGCTCCGCGCGCTAAATTAGCGATTTTTACAGCGCGGATTACTTTTAGCGCATCTGTTGGAGATGCTTTTAGTGACCGGAAGTGATGCATGCATGTATGGATTAGTGACCATTGCCGGGTCATGTATGCTTGCGCGCTATGCTGCTGTAGGACTACAAAGCAAGGTTTTGGATCCCAAGCGCTCCTTTTTTCTCGAGGGTCACCGGAATTTGCGGTTACCACGGTAACCACGAAATTCTGAAAAAAACTCGGGCGAAATTTAAAATCAAAATTTAAATTCAAATATTTTTAACGTCGATATACTAACCAATAGGTATCATGAATAATTCCCTGCCTTAGTGGTTACTGGACCGCAGTTACAGCTAGCTCGTACGTCGCGATTTCGACGCCTGGTCATTGCAGTATTTTTTAAACTTTTGCTTTTTTTCTAAAAAAAATTACAACTGCGCAAGGCCGGACTCGAACCCTCGACTAGCTACTAAGGAAGGGAGGCCTTTGCCAGTAGACCACCAGTTGTGTTAACATAGAGGAGGTGCCGCTTATTTAAGTGGACAGTGAGCGTTTGAATTCAAAAATTTCAAAATATTTGAGATATTTTGCTCGGTACGAGTGTTTCTCGAGGGGCGGCGGTAACCGCGCGAAATCGCGAAATTTGGCTCGGTACCCAAAACGCTGCTACAAAGTACGGCCACAAGTATGTTTGTAAATTGAGTTGGTTCTCTGGGAAAAGAACAAGGGCTGTGTGTGCAGCCGGGTGTTCGTCGACGGAAAAACTCCAGTGTGCCTCGTTGCTTCTTCTACCTCCAGCTACAAGAGAGAGAGAAAGAGCTAGTTAGGGCTGCGCCAATATTTGATATACAGAGCTTCGGTGCGATCCTGCCGGCGGCCCTGTCGCTTGTCCCTCACGGTGGTGGTGGCGGGGTGATGGCGTTGCAGCTGCCGCTGACGACGACGAACTACACCGCCTGGGCGATCAGGGCGGAGGCTATTCTTGACGCCCAGGGGAGTGCGGTAGCTCCGGTGAAAGGCGTGGGAAGAGCAAGACGGCGTGGGTGGCGATGCTGGGGGCGCTGCCGGAGACTCCCTCAAGGTTCGGTTCGTCGGCGCCAATCATGTGTGGGCGGCGAGGCTCGGACGCTGCGCGGCGAGTTCGATCGCCTGCGGATGGACGACAGCGCCGAGTTGAACGACTACGCCAGGAAGGTCAGCGGCATGGCGGCGAGGTACGCGGTGCTCGGCTCGATGCTCGACGACGCGGCCATGGTGAGGAAGCTGCTCGACACCGTGCCGGACTGGCTGTAAGCCGCCGTGGCCGAAATCAAGCAATTCTGCAACATGGAGGAGATGGCGTTCGAGGAAGCGCTCGGACGGCTCAAGGCGTCCGAGGAGCGGACGCGGGGGTGCGTGCAGGCCGGCGGCGAGCGCGTAGACGGGCAACTGATGATGACCGCGGCACAGTGGGCGGCTCGGGAGCGACGGCAAGGCGGACGCGGTTTCGGCGACCACGACAACGACGGCACGACGAACACTACATCAGGAAACGGAGGGAAGCGCCATGGACACTGCTACAAATGCGGGGAGCACGGGCACTTTCAATGCGAGTACCCGCAGCTGCGAAAAGGACCAGCCGCGGAGCAGGCTCTCCTGGCCGAAGTCAACGCCGATGACGACGGACTCCTCTAGGCCGTGGCTTAGAGGGTGTATGTTGCAATAAGCCACGTCAGTCTCGCCGGGCACGTCGGGTGCACAGGACATGCGGGACACAGCAGAAGCTTGACGTGTGTGCGTGCGTGGCGTGCGTGTGTGCGCATGCATGCAGTAGCTAGCTAGTTAGGTAGTTGCCCTAGCTAGTGAGTTTAGGCCCTAGCTAGTAGTTCATGCGTGAGTTGTTGCGTGCAAGTAGTTTGTGGGTTAGTGGCCGGAAGTGATGCGTGCATGCATGGATTAGTGGTCACGTCCGGGTCATGTGTGCGTGGGCACTACGCTGCTGTAGGACTACAAAGCACGGCTATGAATGTGTTTGTAAATTGAGTTGCTTCTCTGAGAAAAGAACAAGGGCTGTGTGTGCAGCCGGGTGTTCCTCATTGGAAAAACTGCAGTGTACCCAGTTGCGTCTTCTACCTTCAGCTACGAGAGAGAGAGAGAGAGAGCTAGTTAGGGCTGCGCCTAACAATCGGCTGGGTGACGGGAGCTTGCTATCCTCTCATCCCAACAGCGTCGTGGGCGACACTGATGAGAGGCAAGTGGGAGCTCTGCTCCTGGACGAGTTGGAGGCCTCCGCGACTGGTCGACGAGGAGATCAGGCCGCACGACGGGGCGGAACGGCGGAGGGAGTGGTGTAGGGTGACATGGCAGGGTGGCGTGGTCTAGACCTTCTCCTACAAGCGACAACTAGAATCTGCGGCAGGGTCCGTCTCCTAAGCCGTCGCCCATGTGATGCCTACTCCTCGCCATGGCTACGGCGTCCACCCCGAGTACGGCGTCAACTACTTAGCGTTGTCTCCTCAAATATAAATTACCTCCGTAGATACATGGGCTGCCTCCAAACAGCACTCCCCATTCTGTCTAGTTTGCTACAGGATCTACATAGTAGTGAATAACAATGCTGAATCGGAGTTGCATATGTGATGTGGCTTATGCGTTACCGGTGTTGCTTTGGGTGAAGCGTGCTGAATTGGAGAGACGGGGATGCATTGTTGGGGAACGTAGTAATTTTAAAAATTTTCCTACGCACACGCAAGATCATGGTGATGCATAGCAACGAGAGGGGAGAGTGTGATCTACGTACCCTTGTAGACCGACAGCGTAAGCGTTAGCGCAATGCGGTTGATGTAGTCGTACGTCTTCACGGCCCGACCGATCAAGCACCGAAACTACGGCACCTCCGAGTTCTAGCACACGTTCATCTCGATGACGATCCCCGGACTCCGATCCAGCAAAGTGTCGGGGAAGAGTTCCGTCAGCACGACGGCGTGGTGACGATCTTGATGTACTACCGTCGCAGGGCTTCGCCTAAGCACCGCTACAATATTATCGAGGATTATGGTGGAAGGGGACACCGCACACGGCTAAGAATATGATCACGTGGATCAACTTGTGTCTATGGGGTGCCCCCTGCCTCCGTATATAAAGGTTCAAGGGGGGGGGGGGTGCGGCCGGCCAGGAGGAGGGCGCGCCAGGAGGAGTCCTACTCCCACCGGGAGTAGGATTCCCCCCCTTTCCTAGTTGGAATAGGATTCGAGGAGGGGGAAAGAGGAGAGAGAGAAGGAAGGGGGGGGGCGCCTGTCGTGGTTCTAAGCCTGACAGTAGAGTGGGGGGTAGGTATGGAGAGGCAAGGTCCTAGCTATGGAGAGGTTGTAAACACAAGGGATGTACGAGTTCAGGCCCTTCTCGGAAGAAGTAATAGCCCTACGTCTCGGAGCCAGGAGGCGGTCGAGTGGATTATGAGTATATGAGTTACAAGGTGCCGAACCCTCTACCTGTGGAGGGGGGAGGCTTATATAGAGTGCGCCGGGACCCCAGTCAGCCCACGTAGGAGAGGGTTTAAGGTGAGTTAAGTCCGGGGCGTTACTGATAACGCCCCACATAAAGTGTCTTTACTACCATAAACTCTACTTAATTACAGGCCGTTGCAGTGTAGAGTGCCTCTTGACCTTCTGGTGGTCGAGTGAGTCTTCGTGGTCGAGTCCTTCAAGTCAGTCGAGTGAGTCCCTCGTTGGTCGACTGGAAGGCGACCTCTTCTAAGGGTGTCCTTGGGTAAGGTACTTAGATCAGGCTCATGACCCTACCCTAGGTACATGACCCCATCATTAGCCCCCGAATGGATCGAGGCTTCGAGTGAGGAAGGAGTTGATGTCGTTTCCGATTAACCTTTGCGCTCTGGTTGTGCGTTGTTCTGGACCAAAGAATCTCTTCGTCGATAGTGAGCAACTTGTCTTCAGTCGACTCGATCCATTCTCTTCTTTCGTCGAGTGATCTTTCGGACTTCGACGATTCCCGAGCGACGGATCGCGGGAAACCCCGTGTCCGACAGACTGATCTGCTGTTCGCGGATTCTGCGGGATGCGAAATTTGGGGACGCGCGCGAAGCGGAGCGGACCGCGGCGTTCAGATGGGACGGGACATAGACGCCTCGATCTCCGCGCCGCTTTCTTCGCCACGTATCCCGTCTGCATAACTGTTCCTGGATATGATTAGATCGACCGGGCCCACCTGTTATCCACTCGGAAGGGACCTTATAAATGCGCCCGGCGAGGATTTTTGTACTGTGCCTCAGCATTCTCTCTCTCTCTGCTCCCTTCGTCTCCGTCCAGCGCGCTCGCTCTTGCCCCCGCACAACTTCCCCTCGCGCATCTCGCCGGCAACCATGTCCAAGGAGAAGACGGCGGCACTGGAACGTGCGAAGAAGGCGTCGGCGTCGGAGAAGGCGAAGGGGAGATCTACCAGCCGCGGCGGGTCTTCGTCCAGATCCCGCCTGCCGAAGGGCTGGGTCCAAGGAGACTGGATCCAGTCGACCATCACAGAAAAAGATCTCCTCGACATGGCCAACGAGGGCTTGATCCCGCATGGAGCTGCGAGGCTTCCGGGGAAGGAATGGCAGCCCCAGCCAGAAGAGGGTGAGTGTGTGCTCTTGGCCACCCATGTTGATCGTGGATTTTCTTTGCCGCCGAGTATTTTCTTCCGTGGCTTCTTGAACTTCTTTGGAGCGCAGCTCCACCACTTTACCCCAAATTCTATCGCCTATCTTGCCGCGTTCGTGTCCATGTGTGAGGGTTTCCTGGGTTGTCGACCGCACTGGGGTTTGTTCAAGCATATATTCACATGTCGCTCTCAGACCGTGAAGAAGGCGAGCCCAGGCGATGAAAGAACCCGAGTCGTCCAAATGTGTGGGGGTCTGGGGATCCAGGTGAGGAACAAGAGCACCTTCCCGCCCATGACCTTTCTCGAGTCAGTCAGAGGCTGGCAGTCGACCTGGTTCTACTGCCAGGACCAGTCGACGCCGGGGCAGTCGAGTGGACTCCCTCAGTTTACCATGGACCGAGTGAACAAGCCCTCCTCTCTGAAGTTGATTCCGGAGGAGAAAGCTGACGTGAAGATGTTGATGGAGCGCGTGGTGCAGTTGGTTCGGGAGGGAGTGACGGGCATGGATCTCCTGGAGGTCTTCCTTAGGCGTCGCATCCAGCCCCTTCAGTTCTGGAGTCACTTCATGTGGTTGTACTGTGGGACTGAAGACGAGACTCGAGTCCATCCAGAAGCAGTCGACGATGTCACTCTGGAAAGATGGATGGTAGCCGTTACCGGAAACAAGGATAACCCACGCGGAGCCAGAAGGATTCCTCCACTCGACCACAACAGCGATCCAAACAAGGTACGCTTGCTCTGCTCTCCACTGTGTTCTTGTCACATTCATTTCTGTTTATCCTGCCGACTGGTCGATTGATCCTTGTCTTTGATATCTGCTAGGCCCTCACCGAGCTGTACTCGATGCCCAATGGGGCACAAGCTCCGACTGAGGAGGGTGAGGCGAGTGGGGGCGAGAGCCAGGAAGAGGAGGAATGGGACTCGGACGTTGCAGAGGATGACGATGACGATGACGATGATGACGGTGATGAAGATGACGTTGAAGACGAGGAAGAAGAGGAGGAGGAGGTCGTACCACCGCGCTCGGAAAGGCGGTCGAAGCTTGTCCACGACCCTTCGACTGAACGTGGTAAGGGGGTTGCGACCGCCGCTCAGTCGACCAAACGCCCTCGGACCACCTCTCCAGTGCCGACTGAAAAGGCGCCGAAGCAGCCCAGGACGGCCTCGTCGAAGCCGATCAAGCTCCTGCCGAAGATGAAGGTGTCCATCCCCACCATATCAGGGTAATCGAGCTGCTTAAGTCTTCTTATTTTGTGTGAACTTTGTCTCTGGTTGACGCTGAAGTTAGTCGACTGATTCTTTGGAGTTGCAGTGCTGCTACTTCTGAGACCTCAGCCCGGGCTGATGACCATGAGATGGAGGACGCAGCAACTTCAAAACCAGGTACTATATTCTTAACGCCATTTTTAGTCGACTGACTCGCGATCTCTGATCCTGATTCTTCTCTGTAGCTCCACCCAATGCTGTTATCAATCTCCCTGATGATGATGAGGATGAGGAACCGCTGAAGCACAGAAGGAGTAGGAAAGCGTGTGCCAGCAAGGTGCCTCAGGATGTGACGGCGCCTGAGATTCTGATTGCGGAGGAAGAGAACACCACTCGACACACGGTGTCCTTCGCAGATCCGTTGACGAGTGCTCAGCAGCCCTCCCTCTTCACGACGCACCACGTCCCAGAGGACCAAGCTGGCGCGGCGAAGGAGGCAATACGCCAGGCGGGAATCATGATGGAGCAGTTGAAGACCATCCGGGATGCGAGCCAGGCAGCTTATGACGCCAGTTCTGCCCTCCAAAGCAATGTTCAGGTCAGTCGACCACCGTTTGTTCTGTTGGATATGCTACCAAAAACTTTTCCTTTCCGGAATTTATAGTAGTCACCCACTGGGTGTGTCGATTAAACTCCGTGTTAGCGGGGGCACGCTGAGTGCACCCGTTGGGTGTAGTCCCCAAGGCTAAGGTCGACTGTTGGCAGTCGACCTTAGGCTTTATGATGTCAATCTTTCTGTTAGTCGACTGGATTTCACAAACCGGTGGGGGCACGCTAAGTGCACCCACTGGGTGTAGTCCCCGAGACTGTGGTCGACTGCTTGCAGTTGATTACAGTCTTAAAGGATACATCTCTCTCTCTTTTTTTTGAGGTCGACTGGTCGACTCTGTCTTCAACAGGATTAGTGGGGGCACGCTGAGTGCACCCACTGGGTGTAGTCCCCGAGACTACGGTCGAATGCTTGTATTCGGCTGTAGTCTTAGAAACGTGTGATTTTTCCTTTTTCACTCGGAAGTGAATTATATTTGACATTTAGTCGATTGTTCTTCGCAGAACTCCTGTGATCTTGTGGCTCGCTACTCTGAGCTGGAAAACAAGCACACTCAACTCGAGCTGAGCTTGAAGCTGGTTCAGGAGAAGCTGACGAAGGCAAAGGAGGAGACCGAAGGTATGTTTGGTGAGACCCTGACGACTGCTTTTCCCCTTGCTTGTTTTAAAATCTGATCTTGCTGTAACTTGCAGGTAAGGTAAGGGAGGCCCAACAGAAGAAAGACCTCGAACTAGCTGAGAAGATCAAGCTTGCTGACGAGAAGTTAGCTTCAGTCACCAAGCTCGAACAAGACAATACCAATCTGAAAGCTGCTCTTGGGATCGCCAACAAGGAGGTCAGTCGACTAAAAACTGATAAAGCTGCCCTGACCGACCAAGTCAGTAAGTTGACTGGGAAGAAAAATGATCTGGAGGCCTTCCTGAGTGGTCTTGCCAAGAAGCTGTTTCTTATGCTTGAAGGTAAACCTCTATGCTCGGCAAACATTTCCAATTGTGGTTTTTCCATTCGACCATCCCCTTGACTTAGTGATCATCCTTGCAGAATTTTGTCAAAACTTTGAAGAAGAAACTAGCCGGCTGGAGCCAAACCTCGACCCCGTCAATTCTCCGGTGAACGACGAAGTTGCCATGGATGTTTTCCGACTGGAGTCTCGTGTTGCAGCTGTCGTGGACTATCTCGCAAGGCCGAAGGCCGCCACATCTCGCATCGACTCGACGCTCTGGCCTGAGGAGACACTTCAGAATGACCTTGAGTCGCTGATGGCCCGCTTGAACACGATCCCTGGTCGAGTGCAGGAATGGAAGAAGTCCTCGGCTCGGTGTGGTGCAGATGTTGCTCTGTGTCTGGCCCGAGTCCACTGTAAAGACGCGCGAGAAGAGAAGCTGGCGGCCCTTCGGGTGGCCAACACCAAGAAACACGACTTCAGGTCCTTTATGGAAACTTTCCTTGCGGCTGCCACTCGGATCGCCGACGGAATTGACCTTGATGAATTCGTTGCACCTTCCAGCCCTCCACAGGAGGGGTAAAAAACTTCTTCTGGCTTGACGCTTTAAATTTGCCTCGGTATGCCGAGTGAAATTGTAACCGATAAACCTTAACAGGCTTAACGCCTGAGCACTTTCGGTTCTTTTAGATATCGATTCAAACTTGAATTTGGTGCTTGAATACGATTGCTTTTGGCTCGAAATGTCTTTTGCAGGTTCAAAGCAAGGCGCCTTTACTGCAATCGACTTATTCTTTAGTCCACTTAGGCGAGCACTGGGCTGCGGCTAAGCCTCCGAGTGGAAGCCCGGCTTACCACTCAGTAGGATTTCTATAACTTAGGCGAGCATTGGGCTGCAGCTAAGCCTCCGAGTGAGGGGTTTACTCTTCACTCGGTAGGATTTTTATAACTTAGGCGAGTGCTTGGACTGCAGCTAAGCCTCCGAGCGAGAGGTTTGCTCTTCACTCGGTAGGATTTTTTACAACTTAGGCGAGCACAGGGCTGCAGCTAAGCCCCCGAGTGAAAGTCTGGTTTACCACTCGGTAGGATTTTGATAACTTAGGCTAGCACTGGGCTGCAGCTAAGCCTCCGAGTGAGAGGGTTGCTCTTCACTCGGTAGGATTTTTGTAACTTAGGCGAGTGTTTGGACTGCAGCTAAGCCCCCGAGTGAAAGGGTTGCTCTTCACTCGGTAGGATTTTTATAACTTAGGCGAGTGCTTGGACTGCAGCTAAGCCCCCGAGTGAGAGGTTTGCTCTTCACTCGGTAGGATTTTTATAACTTAGGCGAGTGCTTGGACTGCAGCTAAGCCTCCGAGTGAGAGGGTTGCTCTTCACTCGGTAGGATTTTTGTAACTTAGGCGAGTGCTTGGACTGCAGCTAAGCCTCTGAGTGAGAGGTTTGCTCTTCACTCGGTAGGATTTTTATAACTTAGGCGAGTGCTTGGACTGTAGCTAAGCCCCCGAGTGAGAGGTTTGCTTTTCACTCGGTAGGATTTTTGTAACTTAGGCGAGTGCTTGGACTGCAGCTAAGCCCCCGAGTGAGAGGGTTGCTCTTCACTCGGTAGGATTTTTATAACTTAGGCGAGTGCTTGGACTGCAGCTAAGCCCCCGAGTGAGAGGTTTGCTCTTCACTCGGTAGGATTTTGACAAACTTAGGCGAGTCCTTGGACTGCAGCTAAGCCTCCGAGTGGAAGTCTGGCTTACCGCTCGGTAGGATTTTGATAACTTAGGCGAAACGGATTCGCAGCTAAGCCTCCGAGTGGGAGTCTGGCTCACCACTCGGTAGGATTTTTAAAAACTTAGGCGAAGCGGATTCGCGGCTAAGCCTCCGAGTGGGAGTCTGGCTCACCACTCGGTAGGATTTTTACAAACTTAGGCGAAACGGATTCGCGGCTAAGTCACCCACTGAGGGGGAATTTTATTGGACAAAAATAAAAAGTGACAGAAATTATGGAGGAGCTATGACACTATTATTTTTAGGTCCATGAACTACAGAAGTACTTTATTGCAACTCATCCGAGTGATAAAACTTAAGTATAAAATGGGCGGAGTAGTTCCGCGTTCCAAGCTCGGGGCTCGTCGATATTATGCTCGACGTTGTAAAGACGGTACGCCCCGTTGTGGAGAACCTTGGTGACGATGAAGGGACCTTCCCAAGAAGGAGCAAGCTTGTGTGGTTTGTGCTGATCCACTCGGAGAACTAAATCTCCTTCCTGGAAGGCTCGACCTCTCACATTTCTGGCGTGGAAACGACGCAAATCTTGTTGGTAGATGGTCGACCGGATCAGAGCCATCTCTCTTTCTTCCTCTAAAAGGTCGATTGCGTCCTGCCGCGCTTGTTCAGCCTCTGCTTCGTTGTAGATTTCAACTCGAGGAGCATTGTGGAGAAGATCACTTGGCAAGACTGCTTCAGCTCCGTAGACCAAGAAGAATGGAGTTCTTCCGGTCGACCGATTAGGTGTGGTCCGCAGCCCCCAAAGCACTAAGGGAAGTTCGTCGACCCAAGCTCCAGCCGCGTGTTTGAGATCACGCATCAGTCGGGGCTTCAATCCCTTAAGAATCAGTCCATTAGCTCGCTCTGCTTGTCCATTCGACTGTGGATGGGCGACTGAAGCGTAGTCGACCCGTGTGCCTTGGGAGTTGCAGAAATCTCTGAATTCCTCCGAGTCAAAGTTCGACCCATTATCCGTAATGATGCTGTGCGGGACTCCATATCTGAATATTAGTTCCCTGATGAAGCTAACAGCAGTACCGGTGTCAAGGTTCTTGATTGGTTTAGCCTCGATCCACTTGGTGAACTTGTCGACTGCCACCAGTACATGCGTGAAGCCACTTCGTCCTGTTCTCAAAGGACCGACCATGTCCAGTCCCCATACTGCGAAAGGCCAGACGAGTGGGATGGTCTTCAGAGCCGACGCAGGCTTGTGCGACATATTCGAGTAGAACTGACATCCCTCGCACTTATCCACTATCTCTTTTGCCATCTCATTCGCCTTTGGCCAGTAAAATCCGGCTCGGTATGCTTTGGCCACGATGGTCCGAGAGGACGCATGATGACCACAGGTTCCCGAGTGGATATCATTGAGGATGAGTCGACCTTCTTCTGGTGTTATGCACTTCTGACCAACTCCAGTCGCGCTTTCTCTGTACAATTGTCCTTTGATTACAGTAAAGGCCTTAGATCGACGGACGATCTGTCGAGCCTCTTCCTCATCCTCCGGAAGCTCTTTTCTCAGGATATACGCGACGTATGGAACTGTCCAGTCGGGAATGACCACCAAGACCTCCATGATCAAGTCGACCACCGCTGGGACTTCAACCTCAGTCGGATCTGTGGCACTCTTGGGCTGTGGAGTTTCTTCGGTGAAAGGATCTTCTTTGACTGACGGAGTGTGTATATGCTCCAAGAACACACCACTCGGAATGGCTTCTCTCTTGGAACCTATCTTTGCTAGATCATCAGCTGCTTGATTTTTCAGTCGGGGTATATGATGGAGCTCCAACCCCTCGAACTTCTTTTCCAGCTTCCTCACTGCACTGCAGTATCCAGTCATGGCTGGGCTTCTCACGTCCCACTCTTTCATCACCTGGTTGACCACTAAATCCGAGTCGCCATAGACCATCAGGCGACGGACGCCGAGTGAAATGGCCATGCGCAACCCATATAAGAGGGCCTCATATTCTGCATCATTGTTGGAGGAATCAAAGTGAATCTGGAGCACATATCTGAGCTTATCTCCTCTGGGGGAAACCAGGACAACCCCAGCGCCGGAACCATTCAACATCTTAGAGCCATCAAAGAACATGGTCCAATGCTCCGAGTGAACTTCAGTCGGCTGCTGTTGTTCAATCCACTCGGCGAGGAAATCTGCTATTGCCTGGGACTTAATGGCTTTCTTTGCCTCAAACTTGATATCAACGGGAAGAAGTTCAATCGCCCATTTGGCCACTTGACTAGTTGCATCTCTGTTGTGCAAAATCTCTGATAGTGGAGCGTCACTGACGACTGTGATGGAATGATCAGAAAAATAATGAGCAACCTTCTTTGTGGTCATGTATATTCCATACACAAGCTTCTGATAATGAGGATATCTCTGCTTGGATGGAGTCAAGACTTCAGACAAATAATATACTGGGCGCTGAACTTTGAGAGCTTTTCCTTCTTCTTCCCGCTCGACCGTAAGCACAGTACTGACGACTTGTCCTGTGGCTGCGATGTAGAGCAACAGAGGCTCTTTGCTGATTGGAGCAGCAAGCACCGGCTGGGTGGAGAGCAGAGCTTTTAGCTCGGCAAACGCTGCATCAGCTTCTGGAGTCCACTCGAACTTGTCTGTCTTCTTCATCAGTCGGTAAAGAGGCAATGCCTTTTCACCGAGTCGTGAAATGAATCGACTTAATGCGGCCAAGCATCCAGTAAGCTTCTGGACATCGTGCACTCGCACAGGGCATTTCATTCGGAGAATAGTGCCAATCTTCTCTGGGTTAGTGTCGATTCCCCGTTCGGAAACGAGAAAACCGAGTAACTTGCCACCAGGAACTCCAAATGTGCACTTTGATGGATTGAGCTTGATATCATATCTTCTGAGGTTGGCAAATGTTTCAGCGAGATCAGCGAGAAGGTCGGAACCTTTTCGTGACTTGACAACGATATCATCCATATATGCTTCCACATTCCGACTGATTTGAGTGAGTAGACACTTCTGAATCATTCGCATAAATGTGGCTCCGGCATTCTTGAGGCTGAATGGCATGGTGATATAGCAGAAGCACCCGAATGGAGTGATGAAAGCTGTTTTTACCTCGTTGGGTCCGTACAGACGGATCTGGTGGTACCCAGAGTAGGCATCTAAAAAAGACAGCCTCTCGCATCCCGCGGTCGAGTCAACAATTTGATCTATGCGAGGGAGAGGAAAATGATCTTTCGGGCAGGCCCGGTTGATGTGCTTGAAATCAATGCACATTCGGAGCGACTTGTCCTTCTTAGGAACCATGACGACATTAGCGAGCCACTCAGAGTGGTATATCTCTCGGATAAATCCTGCCGCCAACAGTCGAGCCACTTCCTCACCAATGGCTTTTCTCTTCTGGACGGCGGACCGCAGAAGATGCTCTTTGACTGGTTTTGCAGACGAGTCGACTCTTAAGCGATGCTCAGCCAGTCCCCTGGGAACACCTGGCATGTCAGCGGGCTTCCATGCAAAAATGTCCCAGTTCTCATGGAGGAACTGGATGAGCGCTTCTTCCTATTTTGGGTCGAGTGTTGTGGAGATGCGGGTCGGAGCTGCATCGGGGTCGGTCGGGTGAATGTGAACAGGCTTCGTCTCACCGGACGACTGGAATGCAGACTCTGTGGCGGGTTTCTTTGATCGCAACAAGTCACTCGGATCTGCGTTTTGCTTGTATTCCTCGAACTCGACCGCTGTCACCTGGGAATCGGCAATCTTTGAGCCCTTCTGAAAGCACTCTTCTGCCTTTTTCCGATCACCGGTGACAGTGATCACTCCTTTGGGGCCGGGCATCTTCAATTTGAGGTACACGTAACATGGTCGAGCCATGAACCGTGCGTAAGCTGCTCTCCCCAAAATGGCATGATATGCACTCTGAAAATCCACGACCTCAAACGTCAACTTTTCTTTGCGAAAATGTTTCGAATCACCAAACACCACGTCCAAAGCTATTTGGCCGAGTGACTCGGCTTTCTTCCCTGGTATAACTCCATGAAAGCTCATGTTACTAGTGCTCAGTCGGGACATCGGAATGCCCATTCCTTTCATTGTGTCTGCATACAACAAATTCAGCCCGCTTCCACCGTCCATCAGCACTTTTGTCAGTCGAGTGCCTTCAACAACTGGATCGACCACCAAAGCTTGCCTCCCAGGGGTGGCAATATGAGTCGGGTGATCAGATTGGTCGAATGTGATGGGTATTTGAGACCATTTCAGATAATTTGCTTTTGCTGGGGCAACCATGTTCACCTCTCGGTTAATGACTTTCAGTCGACTCCTGCTTTCCACATCCGCAAAGATCATCAGAGTGGAGTTGATATGCGGATATCCTTCCTCACTGTCCTCCTTGCCTTCAGCCTTGTCCGACTCCTTCTCCTTGTCCTTAGACTGTTTTCCCTGAAACTGCTGGATCAGGAGTCGACATTGGCGAGTGGTGTGCTTCGGGTAGATGATATTCCCCTCTTCGTCTTTCTTCGTGTGGATGTGACATGGCATATCCATTACGTCGTTCCCTTCTTTATCCTTTACCTTCTTGGGGTTCCAGGATCCTTTTGGTTTCCCCTTAAACTTTCCCTGAGTCACGGCCAGAGCCTCTCCAGGAGCTGCCGGTTCAGCCTTCCGCTTCTGTTTCCGACTGGTGTTTCCTTTTTCCGACTGACTCGGCTTGTGCTTGCCACTTTGGAGTCGGTCTTCTTCTTCGCCGTTGGCGTACTTGGTAGCAATCTCCATCATCCGACTCAAGGTCATGTCACCGGTTCGACCAAACTTCAAACTCAGTTCTCTGTTCTTGACGCCATCTTTGAAGGCGCAGACTGCCTGATGATCAGACACATTCTCCACAGTGTGGTGCAAAGTGATCCACCTCTGGATATACTCTCTGAGAGTCTCATTAGCCTTCTGCACGCAGACTTGCAACTCTGTCAATCCAGCTGGTCGCTTGCAAGTTCCTTCAAACATTCTGATGAACACTCGGGACAGATCTTCCCAAGTGTAAATGCTGCTAGGAGGTAATTGAGTCAACCATGCCCTGGCAGAACCTTCCAGCATGAGGGGTAAATGCTTCATGGCCACCTCGTCGTTCCCACCACCAATCTGAACTGCCACTCGGTAGTCCTCAAGCCAAGTTTCAGGCTTAGACTCACCAGTGAACTTGCTGACTCCTGTTGCCAACCTGAAATTCGGAGGGATAACTGTGGCTCTGATAGCTCTGCTGAAACATTCAGGACCAGAAACATGCACTCGACTGCTTGTGGGTTCATCTCTGTCGAGTCCGCCTCGATGGGCTCTGTTCCGGTCGACCAAACCTTGCACGATAATGGATCGCGCGTCGAAGCCTGGTTCTCTGGGGTCGACTGGAACCCTTCGCCCTGTACTGTACTGACGCCTGTCATCTTGCTGCCGAGGAGCGTAAGACCCACCCCTCGGAGGGGAATTGGGCACTCGACGCCTATCATCTCGGTCGAGTCGGTCACCATATTGATCTCGCCGATTCTCGCACCCTTCACGCCGCAGAGGCGATCTGGGGCTGTGAGCCGACTGAACCGTATTCGCAGTGACGGATCGACTGTGAATTCTGTTGCGCGACTGAGACACGGCTGAATTCTGATCTCCTGCTGCCCGGAGCAGATCCCTGATCTGCAGCAAACCTCTGCCAGCTTCCGACTGCGAAGGCTGGATGGACTCTGCTATACGGGTCGCAGCTGCTAAATTCTGGATTGGGGTTCGATATACCTGAGTCGGCGGGAAGAGTTGACGTCGACTGGTGTCGGGAACACGTTGCCGCGCGCGCTCGTCGAGTGCTCGCTGAAGATTCTCCAGTCGAGTGCGTTCGGCCAAATTGGCCAGACGTGCCTCCTCCAAGGCACGAGCCTCGGGGGTTTCTCCTGCGATGGGAGTACGCAGAGCATCCACGTTCCTGCGGCGAAGTTCCTCTCTTTGCAGAGAGTCGAGTGGCTCGGGCTGGTACTCTTCGTGGCCTCGGACGGGGAGCGCATCAACGTCGAGTGGAGCCTCCTGGAGCCAGGCGGAGTCGTCGGCGATGAAGGTGAGAGTGCCGAGACAGATCTCTCGACCTTCGACCAAAACTCCAGCAGACACCATGATGAAAGTACTCGGAAGAATCGCAACTTCTCCACAAAATCACTAAAACACCTGCCCCATGGTGGGCGCCAACTGTCGTGGTTCTAAGCCTGACAGTAGAGTGGGGGGTAGGTATGGAGAGGCAAGGTCCTAGCTATGGAGAGGTTGTAAACACAAGGGATGTACGAGTTCAGGCCCTTCTCGGAAGAAGTAATAGCCCTACGTCTCGGAGCCCGGAGGCGGTCGAGTGGATTATGAGTATATGAGTTACAAGGTGCCGAACCCTCTACCTGTGGAGGGGGGCGGCTTATATAGAGTGCGCCGGGACCCCAGTCAGCCCACGTAGGAGAGGGTTTAAGGTGAGTTAAGTCCGGGGCGTTACTGATAACGCCCCACATAAAGTGTCTTTACTACCATAAAGTCTACTTAATTACAGGCCGTTGCAGTGTAGAGTGCCTCTTGACCTTCTGGTGGTCGAGTGAGTCTTCGTGGTCGAGTCCTTCAAGTCAGTCGAGTGAGTCCCTCGTTGGTCGACTGGAAGGCGACCTCTTCTAAGGGTGTCCTTGGGTAAGGTACTTAGATCAGGCTCATGACCCTACCCTAGGTACATGACCCCATCAGCGCCGCCCCCCTCTCCTTGTCCTATTCAGACTAGGGGGGAGGGGCGTGCGGCCCAGCCCTGGCCACCTCTCCTCTCTTCCACTAAAGCCCACTAAGGCCCATATACCTCCCGGGGGGTTCCGGTAACCTCCCGGTACTCCGGTAAAATCCCGATTTCACCCGGAACACTTCCGATATCCAAATATAGGCTTCCAATATATCAATCTTTCTGTCTTGACCATTTCGAGACTCCTCGCCATGTCCGTGATCACATCCGGGACTCCGAACAAACTTCGGTACATCAAAATGCATAAACTCATAATATAACTGTCATCAAAACCTTAAGCATGCGGACCCTACGGGTTCGAGAACAATGTAGACATGACCAAGACACGTCTCCGGTCAATAACCAATAGCGGAATCTGGATGCTCATATTGGCTCCCACATATTCTACGAAGATCTTTATCGGTCAGACCGCATAACAACATACGTTGTTCCCTTTGTCATCGGTATGTTACTTGCCCGAGATTCGATCGTCGATATCTCAATACCTAGTTCGATCTCATTATCGGCAAGTCTCTTTACTCGTTACGTAATACATCATCTTGCAACTAATTCATTAGTTGTAATGCTTGCAAGGCTTATGTGATGTGCATTACCGAGAGGGCCCAAAGATACCTCTCCGACAATCGGAGTGACAAATCCTAATCTCGAAATACGCCAACCCAACATGTACCTTTGGAGACACCTTTAGAGCTCCTTTATAATCACCCAGTTACGTTGTGACGTTTGGTAGCACACAAAGTGTTCCTCCGGTAAACGGGAGTTGCATAATCTCATAGTCATAGGAACATGTATAAGTCATGAAGAAAGCAATAGCAACATACTAAATGATCGGGTGCTAAGCTAATGGAATGGGTCATGTCAATCTCATCATTCTCCTAATGATGTGATCCCATTAATCAAATGACAACACATGTCTATGGCTAGGAAACATAACCATCTTTGATTAACGAGCTAGTCAAGTAGAGGCACACTAGTGACGTTTGGTTTGTCTATGTATTCACACAAGTATTATGTTTCCGGATAATACAATTCTAGCATGAAAAATAAACATTTATCATGATATAAGGAAATAAAATAATAACATTATTATTGCCTCTAGGGCATATTTCCTTCAGTCTCCCACTTGCACTAGAGTCAATAATCTAGATTACACAGTAATGATTCTAACACCCATGGAGCTTTGTTACTGATCATGTTTTGCTCGTGGAAGAGGCTTAGTCAACGGGTCTGCTATATTCAGATCCGTATGTATCTTGCAAATCTCTATGTCTCCCACCTGGACTAGATCCCGGATGGAATTGAAGCGTCTCTTGATGTGCTTGGTTCTCTTGTGAAATCTGGATTCCTTTGCCAAGGCAATTGCACCAGTATTGTCACAAAAGATTTTTATTGGACTCGATGCACTAGGTATGACACCTAGATCGGATATGAACTCCTTCATCCAGACTCCTTCGTTTGCTGCTTCCGAAGCAGCTATGTACTCCGCTTCACATGTAGATCCCGCCACAATGCTTTGTTTAGAACTGCACCAACTGACAGCTTCACCGTTTAATGTAAACACGTATCCGGTTTGCGATTTAGAATCGTCCGGATCAGTGTCAAAGCTTGCATCAACGTAACCTTTTACGATGAGCTCTTTGTCACCTCCATATATGAGAAACATATCCTTAGTCCTTTTCAGATATTTCAGGATGTTCTTGACCGCTGTCCAGTGATCCACTCCTGGATTACTTTTGTACCTCCCTGCTAGACTTATAGCAAGACACACATCAGGTCTGATACACATCATTGCATACATGATAGAGCCTATGACTGAAGCATAGGGAACATCTTTCATTTTTTCTCTATCTTCTGCATTGGTCGGGGATTGAGTCTTACTCAATTTCACACCTTGTAACACAGGCAAGAATCCTTTCTTTGCTTGATCCATTTTGAACTTCTTCAAAACTTTGTCAAGGTATGTGCTTTGTGAAAGTCCAATTAAGCGTCTTGATCTATCTCTATAGATCTTAATGCCCAATATGTAAGCAGCTTCACCGAGGTCTTTCATTGAAAAACTCTTATTCAAGTATCCTTTTATGCTATCCAGAAATTCTATATCATTTCCGATTAGCAATATGTCATCTACATATAATATCAGAAATGCTACAGAGCTCCCAGTCACTTTCTTGTAAATACAGGCTTCTCCAAAAGTCTGTATAAAACCAAATGCTTTGATCACACTATCAAAGCGTTTATTCCAACTCCGAGAGGCTTGCACCAGTCCATAAATGGATCGCTGGAGCTTGCACACTTTGTTAGCTCCCTTTGGATCGACAAAACCTTCCGGCTGCATCATATACAACTCTTCTTGCAGAAATCCATTCAGGAATGCAGTTTTGACATCCATTTACCAAATTTCATAATCATAAAATGCGGCAATTGCTAACATGATTCGGACAGACTTAAGCATCGCTACGGGTGAGAAGGTCTCATCGTAGTCAATCCCTTGAACTTGCCGAAAACCTTTTGCGACAAGTCGAGCTTTGTAGACAGTAACATTACCGTCAGCGTCAGTCTTCTTTTTGAAGATCCATTTATTCTCAATTGCTTGCCGATCATTGGGCAAGTCAACCAAAGTCCATACTTTATTCTCAGACATGTTTCCCATCTCAGATTTCATGGCTTCAAGCCATTTAGCGGAATTTGGGCTCACCATCGCTTCTTCATAGTTCGTAGGTTCATCATGATCTAGTAGCATGACTTCCAGAATAGGATTACCGTACCACTCTGGCGCGGATCTTACTCTGGTTGATCTACGAGGTTCAGTAGTATCTTGATCTGAAGTTTCATGATCATTATCATTAGCTTCCTCACTAATTGGTGTAGGTGTCACAGAAACCGGTTTCTGTGATGTACTACTTTCCAATAAGAGAGCAGGTACTGTTACCTCGTCAAGTTCTACTTTCCTCCCACTCACTTCTTTCGAGAGAAACTCCTTCTCCAGAAAGTTTCCGAATTTAGCAACAAAAGTCTTGCCTTCGGATCTGTGATAGAAGGTGTATCCAATAGTTTCCTTTGGATATCCTATGAAGACACATTTCTCTGATTTGGGTTCGAGCTTATCAGGTTGAAGCTTTTTCACATAAGCATCGCAGCCCCAAACTTTCAGAAACGACAACTTTGGTTTCTTGCCAAACCATAGTTCATAAGGCGTCGTCTCAACGGATTTTGATGGTGCCCTATTTAACGTGAATGCGGCCGTCTCTAGAGCATATCCCCAAAACGATAGCTGTAAATCAGTAAGAGACATCATAGATCGCACCATATCTAGTAAAGTACGATTACGACGTTCGGACACACCGTTACGCTGTGGTGTTCCGGGTGGCGTGAGTTGCGAAACTATTCCACATTGTTTCAAATGTACACTAAACTCGTAACTCAAATATTCTCCTCCACGATCAGATCGTAGGAATTTTATTTTCTTGTTACGATGATTTTCAACTTCACTCTGAAATTCTTTGAACTTTTCAAACGTTTCAGACTTATGTTTCATTAAGTAGATATACCCATATCTGCTTAAGTCATCTGTGAAGGTGAGAAAATAACGATATCCGCCACGAGCCTCAACATTCATCGGACCACATACATCTGTATGTATGATTTCCAATAAATCTGTTGCTCTCTCCATAGTACCGGAGAACGGTGTTTTTGTCATCTTACCCATAAGGCACGGTTCGCAAGTACCAAGTGATTCATAATCAAGCGGTTCCAAAAGTCCATCAGTATGGAGTTTCTTCATGCGCTTTATACCGATATGACCTAAACGGCAGTGCCACAAATAAGTTGCACTATCATTATCAACTCTGCATCTTTTGGCTTCAACACTATGAATATGTGTGTCACTACTATCGAGATTTAATAAGAATAGGCCACTCTTTAAGGGTGCATGCCCATAAAAGATATTACTCATATAAATAGAACAACCATTATTCTCTGATTTAAATGAATAACCGTCTCGCATCAAACAAGATCCAGATATAATGTTCATGCTTAACGCTGGCACCAAATAATAATTATTTAGGTCTAATACTAATCCCGAAGGTAGATGTAGAGGTAGCGTGCCGACTGCGATCACATCGACTTTGGAACCATTTCCCACGCGCATTGTCACCTCGTCCTTAGCCAATCTTCGCTTAATCCGTAGTCCCTGTTTCGAGTTGCAAATATTAGCAACAGAACCAGTATCAAATACCCAGGTGCTACTGCGAGCATTAGTAAGGTACACATCAATAACATGTATATCACATATACCTTTGTTCACCTTGACATCCTTCTTATCCGCCAAATACTTGGGGCAGTTCTGCTTCTAGTGACCAGTCTGCTTGCAGTAGAAGCACTCAGTTTCAGGCTTAGGTCCAGGTTTGGGTTTCTTCTCTTGAGTAGCAACTTGCTTGCTGTTCTTTTTGAAGTTTCCCTTCTTCTTCCCTTTGCCCTTTTTCTTGAAACTAGTGGTCTTGGTGACCATCAACACTTGATGCTCGTTCTTGATTTCTACCTCCGCAGCTTTCAGCATTGCGAAGAGCTCGGGAATAGTCTTATTCATCCCTTGCATATTATAGTTCATCACGAAGCTCTTGTAGCTTGGTGGCAGTGATTGGAGAATTCTGTCAATGACACAATCATCTGGAAGATTAACTCCCAATTGAATCAAGTGATTATTATACCCAGACATTTTGAGTATATGCTCACTGACAGAACTGTTCTCCTCCATCTTGCAGCTATAGAACTTATTGGAAACTTCATATCTCTCAATCTAGAAATTTGCTTGAAATATTAACTTCAACTCCTGGAACATCTCATATGCTCCATGACGTTCAAAACGTCGTTGAAGTCCCGATTCTAAGCCGTAAAGCATGGCACACTGAACTATCGAGTAGTCATCAGCTTTGCTCTGCCAGACGTTCATAACATCTGGTGTTGCTCCAGCAGCAGGCCTGGCACCCAGCGGTGCTTCCAGGACGTAATTCTTCTATGCAGCAATGAGGATAATCCTCAAGTTACGGACCCAGTCCGTGTAATTGCTACCATCATCTTTCAACTTTGCTTTCTCAAGGAATGCATTAAAATTCAACAGAACAACATCATGGGCTATCTATCTACAATCATACATAAACAAGCAAGATACTATCAGGTACTAAGTTCATGATAAATTTAGGTTCAATTAATCATATTACTTAAGAACTCCCACTTAGATAGACATCCCTCTAATCCTCTAAGCGTGATCCAAATCAACTAAACCATGTCCGATCATCACGAGAGATGGAGTAGTTTCATTGGTGAACATCACTATGTTGACCATATCTACTATATGATTCACGCTCGACCTTTTGGTCTCCGTGTTCCGAGGCCATATCTGTATATGCTTGGCTCGTCAAGTATAACCTGAGTATTCCGTGTGTGCAACTGTTTTGCACTCGTTGTATTTGAACGTAGAGCCTATCACACCCGATCATCACGTGGTGTCTCAGCACGAAGAACTTTCGCAACGGTGCATACTCAGGGAGAACACTTCTTGATAATTAGTGAGAGATCATCTTTTAGTGCTACCGTCAATCAAAGCAAGATAAGATGCATAAAAGATAAACATCACATGCAATCAAATATAAGTGATATGATATGGCCATCATCATCTTGTGCTTGTGATCTCTATCTTCGGAGCACTGTCGTGATCACCATCGTCACCGGCGCGACACCTTGATCTTCATCGTAGCATCGTTGTCATCTCGCCAATCTTAAGCTTTCACGACTATCGCTACCGCTTAGTGATAAAGTAAAGTATTACAGCGTGATTGCATTGCATACAATAAAGCGACAACCATATGGCTCCTGCCAGTTGCCGATGACTCGGTTACAAAACATGATAATCTCATACAATAAAATTTAGCATCATGTCTTGACCATATCACATCACAACATGCCCTGCAAAAACAAGTTAGACGTCCTCTACTTTGTTGTTGCAAGTTTTACGTGGCTGCTACGGGCTTAAGCAAGAACCAATCTTACCTACGCATAAAAACCACAATGATAGTTTGTCAAGGTGGTGCTGTTTTAACCTTCGCAAGGACCGGGCGTAGCCACACTCGGTTCAACTAAAGTTGGAGAAACTGTCACCCGCAAGCCACCTATGTGCAAAGCACGTCGGGAGAACCGGTCTCGCGTAAGCGTACGCGTAATGTCGGTCCGGGCCGCTTCGTCCAACAATACCGCCAAACCAAAGTATGACATGCTGGTAAGCAGTATGACTTATATCGCCCATAACTCACTTGTGTTCTACTCGTGCTTATAACATCAACACATAAAACCTAGGATCGGATGCCACTGTTGGGGAACGTAGTAATTTCAAAAAATTTCCTACGCACACGCAAGATCATGGTGATGCATAGCAACGAGAGGGGAGAGTGTGATCTACGTACCCTTGTAGACTGACAGCGGAAGCGTTAGCACAACGCGGTTGATGTAGTCGTACGTCTTCATGGCCCGACCGATCAAGCACCGAAACTACGGCACCTTCGAGTTCTAGCACACGTTCAGCTTGACGACGATCCCCGGACTCCGATCCAGCAAAGTATCGGGGAAGAGTTCCGTCAGCACGACGGCGTGGTGACGATCTTGATGTACTACTGTCGCAGGGCTTCGCCTAAGCACCGCTACAATACTATCGAGGATTATGGTGGAAGGGGGCACCGCACACGGCTAAGAATATGATCACGTGGATCAACTTGTGTCTATGGGGTGCCCCCTGCCTTCGTATATAAAGGTTCAAATGGGGGGGGGGGGTGCAGCCGGCCAGGAGGAGGGCGCGCCAGGAGGAGTCCTACTCCCACCGGGAGCAGGATTCCCCCCCTTTCCTAGTTGGAATAGGATTCGAGGAGGGGGAAAGAGGAGAGAGAGAAGGAAGGGGGGGGGGCGCCGCCCCCCTCTCCTTGTCCTAGTCGGACTAGGGGGGAGGGGCGTGCGGCCCAGCCCTGGCCACCTCTCCTCTCTTCCACTAAAGCCCACTAAGGCCCATATAACTCCCGGGTGGTTTCGGTAACCTCCCGGTACTCCGGTAAAATCCCGATTTCACCCGGAACACTTCCGATATCCAAATATAGGCTTCCAATATATCAATCTTTATGTCTCGACCATTTCGAGACTCCTCGTCATGTCCGTGATCACATCCGGGACTCCGAACAAACTTCGATACATCAAAATGCATAAACTCATAATATAACTGTCATCAAAACCTTAAGCGTGCGGACCCTACGGGTTCGAGAACAATGTAGACATGACCGAGACACGTCTCCGATCAATAACTAATAGCGGAACCTGGATGCTCATGTTGGCTCCCACATATTCTACGAAGATCTTTATCGGTCAGACCGCATAACAACATACGTTGTTCCCTTTGTCATCGGTATGTTACTTGCCCGAGATTCGATCGTCGGTATCTCAATACCTAGTTCAATCTCGTTATCGGCAAGTCTCTTTACTCGTTACGTAATACATCATCTTGCAACTAACTCATTAGTTCTAATGCTTGCAAGGCTTATGTGATGTGCATTACCGAGAGGGCCCAGAGATACCTCTTCAACAATCGGAGTGACAAATCCTAATCTTGAAATACGCCAACCCAACATGTACCTTTGGAGACACCTGTAGAGCTCCTTTATAATCACCCAGTTACGTTGTGACGTTTGATAGCACACAAAGTGTTCCTCCGGTAAACGGGAGCTGCATAATCTCATAGTCATAGGAACATGTATAAGTCATGAAGAAAGCAATAGCAACATACTAAACGATCCGGTGCTAAGCTAATGGAATGGGTCATGTCAATCACATGATTCTCCTAATGATGTGATCCCATTAATCAAATGACAACACATGTCTATGGCTAGGATACATAACCATCTTTAATTAACGAGCTAGTCAAGTAGAGGCACACTAGTGACGTTTGGTTTGTCTATGTATTCACACAAGTATTATGTTTCTGGATAATACAATTCTAGCATGAATAATAAATATTTATCATGATATAAGGAAATAAAATAATAACATTATTATTGCCTCTAGGGCATATTTCCTTCATGCATATGTATGTGTTTTGCTCGTGCGTGCCTGATGTATGTGCCCTGTATTGGAAATATGAGCAATTTATCGAGAGGGGCGTTTTGGAGCTCGAGCTCAGCTGCACCCATAATCTAAGTCGTTGATATTTGCCTTGGGATGTGAACAATGCTAGTTGTGCTGTCAGATACGAGCGTCGGGTAAATAGGGAAACACCCAAATACAGTAGGAAACATTGGGCAATACGTGGGGTCGAGGCGAGGCAGGCGGACGGACGTCGCGGTGGCTCGGTCTGGGCCGTGGATCAGCATGTTGGCTTTCCTTCTAGGCTGGAGACCAGGAAGTTACCTTTTACAGTCTGTGCCTGGGTTCAGATAATGGGTCCGGGACGGTGGGCGGAATCTGTGCCGTCGTGTCGGTCCAAGGGAAACGCCTCGTGCGCACGGGCAACAAAAAAACATTTGTCCATCCCCTTTCCCCAGCTCGTTCTGGAAGAGCCGTGACTGGCGGCGTAACCTAGAGTGTGAGCGACTTGAATGCGATATTACTGCCGGGCGGTGCCGCACGGAGTTCCTGGTCAGCGGTGGCTGCGTTTGCAAGGCAGGATACCGAACTATGGAGGCGGAGGGAATGGAGTTCCCGCTGGACGCGGTGGACAAGTTTGTTCCGGGCAGATCTCTGCAACTTTTGTTATCTTGTACTGCATCCAGCGCCTAGCTTTAAATTCTGCTCGACCTGCCTTGCATATGAATCTGACCTCTATTACCGGCGAATTGCCTTTCCTCGTGTAGATTATCCGTACGGGAGGAATTTGCTGACAGCCTTGAGCATCCAAATCCAGTGCCGTTCCTCTATCTGCTGTAGAATGGGGTGCAGCTGAAAATCGCATTGAGGGCAATGGTGAATCTGGGCTAGCTCAGGTGGACGACGAGGGCGTAGCTGCAGACCGACCACATGGTGAACGTCGTCCCCATGGTGAATCTCCGACGATGTCTGCTCAGTCAACTGACAGGGTGAATCCGCAAGCCCCCGGGTGGACAAAAAGGTAAGAGCACGTGCTCTCCTCCCTTGGTCTTTGTCATTCAACAGATGAATTCACATGAGCATCACATATATGTGAAAAATTTATAAACTGAGATAGAAAACCACCAAATAGGTCCTAAATGATGTCATGAGCACTGTGGGTCGATTTAGCAATACGTCTTGAAAAATAAACTGAATTGAGGGACCAGATAGGTTTGCAGAATTTAAATACACCTAATGGCGGTGCAATCATCTTGACAATGACAAAAAATTAGTCAGGTAGCCATGTTAGCAAAATGAAAGTTCACAGCAGAGATTTCTTCCTTTTATGGTGATAATATGAAATCAGTGAAATCTGCATGGAATGACATAACATTGCACCGTACTTCTGCTTGTGTATATTCATTTTTGGCCGATGTGCGATCTGAAAAGGAAATAATACTGTGAATGGAGAACTTGCTGTATGAATCGTCGTAGCTCAATTGAAGATTCAGAGAGATTGGATACATTTAACGTTTACTGTCGTGCAAATTCAGGCTGCTTCTCGGAAGCGCGCCACCCGACCGAGTCCCATGCCCATCGAGGATGAGTGCTCTCGAGATTTCGATACACAAATATGCGAAGCAGCCTAACAAGAGTGTCGTTAGGCCTGATCTGGGGCTCAGTTTCGATTCGCTTAGCGAGGCATATGACTTCTACAACCTATATTCTTGGGAAGTCAGTTTCGGAATAAGATATGGAAAGAGTAGACTCAAAGCCGAGCGGACGAAAACCATGCAGGAAATTGTTTGTGGTTGCTCGGTGAGTTCATATTTTCATTCCAACGTAGAAAAATTTAGATACTAGTGTGTGTGAGCAAGATTTCGTCTCGGACATGGTGCAATGCTAAGTGTTGACATGTCTTCCTTTGTGGTGTGCAGGGGGAACCTGAATCCGAAAACAGTAGGTCCTGTAGATGTGAGTGCCCTGCTCTAATCAGGCTGCTGCGTGCATCGGACAACAACTGGTACATAACAGAGTATCGAGCGAGTCACAACCATTCGATGTCTCTGACAATGGGAGAGAAGGTGCACTGGCCTTCTCATAAGCACATTGATGTACACACCAAGGATTTGATAAAGCAACTAAGGGAAAACAATGTTAACCTTGGGAAGGTTTACAACATTATTGGGAGCTTCTTTGGGTCAGTCGAGAAGGTACCTTTCACAAAAAGGACGCTGAGAAACATTTGTGGGAAGATTAGCCGTGAGCAAGCTGAGGACGATGTCCGGAAAACACTTCATGCATTTGCTGACATCCAGGCCAACGATCTAGGATTTACCTATGTAGTGTTGGCAGAGAAAGACAACAAGATTAGAAACCTCATGCGGGCTAATGGCAGCAGCCGGATGCAATACAAATTCTTTGGTGACATTCGACAGGGGTTTTGATGCGTGACTAACAAGAAGAGAGCTTCGAATGGGTGTTCGAGGAGTTTGTCCGGATGATGGGCGGGCCAGCGCCGATGACAATACTCACAGGTATTGGGTGGCGGTGAGAAAATTATTTGTTCTCATCCTTGTCAAGTTGGACAGTTTTCTTGAACAAAAAAAATGTCATTGATCAATTCATACTTGTGCACCTGAGATGTCTGATTCGAATCTTCTTATTTGTTTACAGATCAATGCAGAGCTATGGAGGTTGCAATCAAGAAAACTTATCCTGATACAGTACACCATTGGTGCAAATGGCATGTCCTAAAAAAGGCGAAGGAAACGCTAGGACCATTGTACGCCAAGAAGAGTGACTTCCAGGCTGAATTTCACAAAGTTGTGAACCACATGCTAACTGAGGAAGAGTTTGAATCAGCCTGGGGAGCTCTCCTCGACAAGTACAATTTGAGGAATCATAACTACATGACCCAAATTTATGAAACCAGAAGGAAATGGGCGAAACCATATTTCCGGGGTGTTTTCTGTGCAAAAATGACAAACACCCAAAGGAGCGAGAGCGCAAACCACATGCTGAAATCGTACATGCCCCCAGCCAGCCCAATGCATGTATTCGTCCGACAATACTTGAAACTGTAGTTTGATCGAGAACGGGACGAAAGCTACGAGGAGAAGAGGACTATGATTGTAAGTACATTCTTGCCATACACACTATGCTGATCTTGCTTCATCATATTGATTGGGGATTTACTGGATGCGATTCTTATCTACACTGCTGTGTTTTCATTGCAGGGCGGTGCTGTCAGACGTACTAACCTTGCAATAGAGCGTCATGCCAGCAAGGTTTATACAAGGAGCATGTTTGAGGAATTTGGGCGACTACTTATCGAAGCAACCGCATACAATGTTACTGAAGTGGAAAACATGATGAAGTACATCACCACTCACAACAATGCGGCAAAAAGAGAGAAGTGGAGCAGAGTTGAATATGAGATTACCATTAACGAGGACAATTCAATATTCACGTGCGAGTGCGGCCAGTTTTAGCACACGGGGTTGCTGTGCAGCCATGCCTTGCGAGTAAACTGCCATAAAACATGTACCGTCTGATATAAAAATGTATGCAGTAACTAAAAAACTCCTCACAAACTAGTGGTTTTCTCTCATGCAGGTCATGGAAATTCTTCATCTTGAAGAGATCCCTAAATACCACGTCGTCAAACGGTGGACAAAGGACGAAAGAGACATACTACCAGGTCACCTAGTCTAGTACCAGAGGGACAATTCACAGAACATGTCGTTCACTTGCAGGCATGCGACACTCTACTTCAAAGCCATGGAAGTCGTGCGGATGAGGGACGCAAGTGCTGCATGCTATGAGCACGTCAATGTTGCCCTTGATTCAGTGATTCAAAGTGCAGCGCCTTTGGCAGAGAAACGGGATGGACTGGCTTTCGAGGATCGCGTGATTCCAACGGCTGATGTCAGGATGTCTGCCAACGGCGAGCAAGCAAATGCTGATCGTGAGGCCGACCATTGCCCAAGTGCCGGAAATTCTTTCAGCACGAATGCCATGCAGTGCCTCACAACACCAGAGAAGCGTAGAGGGCCTGGCAGGCCTACAAACAGCAGGGACAAGGCGCCATATGAAGGACCGAGTAAGAGAACAAGGTTCTGCAGCATATGTCGGCGCGAAGGGCACAAGAAAACGACATGCCCAGAAAGAGGGGATATGCCGAAGAAGCCACAGAAGCCTGGGAAATGCAAAAACTGCGGGATAGAAGGGCACCGACGTACCACGTGCACGAGACCACTTGGGTTTGCACATAATTGATATAGGTTTCTAAGTTTATGTGATTTTCGAGTTGGTTTGTAAACTATGAAAGAGTGGGACGCACATGATCTGTGCCGAATCATTGTATACCGCTGTGCTGAGGTTTTCTGTGCTTATCGTCCGGCGAACTTGTTTACTTCTGTACGTGCTGTGAGAAGAAAACTGAAATTGCTAGTGGCTGTAACATTAAGAATAAGTAGCTGAGTTGAGAGAACCTCTGTGCTTGGTGGTCGGTGTCATGCGAATAAATCTTTGCTTCCAGTGGGTGACGACAGAATTGGTGGCCTGAATCCGTTTACGACTTGTTTGCTTGACGACATGGACGCAACGTTAGCGTGTGCTAGTTCTGGCCGTACCCACATATTCAAAATTCAAACAAGGTACCATATGCAGGAAAAGGGGGCCCTTGGAGCTGGCAGAAGGCACGGTATAAATAGGAGGCCAAGGCTGAGGTGCTACACTTCAGACACACCACTGCCCACAACTCAGTTCGAAAAATTTCAAATCGCCCGCCTGCATCCGATGGGAGGCTCACTCGCTGAATCGGGAAGTAGTGGCACAACCAGAGGCGAGGGGCATAATGCGTTCCTCCACTTGATTAATCCCGTGAGTTCCTCCAATCTTCTTCTGAAATTGGTTTGTGATGTAGGCATATGCTTCAGCGGTGCATCGATTTCTGAAGGAAGCAAAAATCTGCTTGTTGCAACCTTCATCTCCATCCCGGGCGGACTCCGTATCTACCGCTTGGAGCACGACGCACCAGCCAGCTGAGTTGGAGGTCGGGAATGGAGAGGTGAGCATTTCGAACTGTACAAAACTATCGCGCAGACAGCTGAACCTTACCTCAATCCAGTCTGATACGGTTATGTCTCGATTCTCTTCAGGGCGAGGTCGTCCAAGACGATGCGTTTGACGAGCAGCCTCTCGTCCATGGTTTGGATGCCATGGTGGGGCAAGAACCCTTGGAAGAAGGGTTTGGCGACTATGATCCAACTGCTGCTCCTAACTCTCCGTGAAGCACTGGTAGCTCAGCCGTCGACGACGAATCTGGTGTCATCTATGGTGGTCGCGTTGTAGACTCTGAAGATGAAGAAGACATTGTCAGCATGACGCCGAAACGCCATCGTATTATAGAGTAGAAAGCGTAGCTAGATGAGAAGTGGTATGTGATTAGTGTGGCAAGAGATGACGGTGATTTAGTTCCTTCCACGCGTTCCTCTAAAGGCATCCTTGAATGTAAAATGTAGTTTCCCGTCTCGTGTTCACTCATTTTCTGTCAGTAATGTTGAACTCCAGGGGCATGTGTGGGAGGTATGGGAGAGAGGGCATGGGATGGGGCCAATCTATATTTTTTTCCTGACTTATTTCCCCTTGTCGTGGAGCTGCACGTGTTCTTGTGGGTCAATAAATATAATTGGAAAAAAGACCAGCGACTAATGAATACATGATATAAAATTAGTTCGTCCGATTTGCCTCGTTGTGTGAGTGGGGGATATATGTCGTGAAATGCAAAGAAGCATAATAAAGCGTGGGTGGGTTGGCGTTGGCAGCAAGAGGGAGGACCGCTGCTCCCGGTTATTCCTTCCCCTTGGCATGGACCTCACTGAAACAGTGAATGAACTGTTCCCACCGGGGAGCATTTCAGCTAGTACCGATCTGGTTCCGGAAAAAAGGACAAGCGTACATCTCCTGTGTCCGTCCACTATGGGCAGATTGCGCAGGTAGGCACTTTTAGAAGCTGGGTTCAGATGGACCACGTAGTAAACAGCTTGAATAAATTTTTAAAAAGTGAGCATATACACTCCATGACGGGTGATATTTTGCAACGGGATCATGATCCCACGAGGCAGTGTGGTACGCTAAATTCATCCCAGGACGAACCGTGTGCCACTCCAAATACGCTAAATTCATCCCAGGACGAACCGTGTGCCACTCCAAAACGCAGCTACCCCGGTCATCGATTGCACAAAAAATCATAATAAAATGGCAATAAAAAAGGCTGCGTTTGAAATTTTTGGGTGGCGTGGTCAGCTAGCAGTAAACGTGACTTGACCTTTCACTGTGTCACGGGGGGTGAGAGACAACTCGTAGCCTCATTTACAAGAAGGCTACCCGGCCAGCAGCCAGATGAAGGAAATATGCCCTAGAGGCAATAATAAAGTTATTATTTATTTCCTTATATCATGATAAATGTTTATTATTCATTCTAGAATTGTATTAACCAGAAACATAATACATGTGTGAATACATAGACAAACAGAGTGTCACTAGTATGCCTCTACTTGACTAGCTCGTTAATCAAAGATGGTTATGTTTCCTAACCATGGACAAAGAGTTGTTATTTGATTAACGGGATCACATCATTAGTTGAATGATCTGATTGACATGACCCATTCCATTAGCTTAGCACCCGATCGTTTAGTATGTTGCTATTGCTTTCTTCATGACTTATACATGTTCCTATGACTATGAGATTATGCAACTCCCGTTTGCCGGAGGAACACTTTGTGTGCTACCAAACGTCACAACGTAACTGGGTGATTATAAAGGAACTCTACAGGTGTCTCCAAAGGTACATGTTGGGTTGGCGTATTTCGAGATTAGGATTTGTACTCTGTCGGGGGACTAATCCACGAGCACCTATGGGACCGGCGGACCGAGTCCCTTTTGGTTCGGCGGGGGCGAGGGTCGCACGAAGAGCGGATCGAGGCGAAGCACACGAGCAGTTTACCCAGGTTCGGGCTGCACGGATGCGTAAAACCCTACTCCTGCTTTGTGGTTTGTATTGAGTTCTTGCTCGAGAGCGCGGAGTGCTACAGTACACCCCAGCAGCCAACGAGACCGAGCGTGAGTGTTCTCTTCCTCCCCCCTTTTCTCTACACGTTGCGCATGGGCCTCCTTTTATATGCTCAAGGGGTCACCGACAGGTGGCAACGTAGACAAGGGTAAAAATGGAAAGGTGTTGCGGTTGGTACAGCTACCTGCTACAGTGTATCATACCTAACCCTGACGGCAGGGGACCAGGGCATTAAATGCCCGTCTGCGTTGCCTAAATAGTGCAAAAGGGACCGTCAGGGACGCCACCGCTCGCCACGATGGCAATCTTGTCAGTGCCGCTTGCCACCGTGCACCGCTGGCTGCACAGCCTCCCGCCACGTATGCCTGGAAGGGTCCCAGAGCGACACGTTGGTGGATGTGCTGGAGCGCGGGCAGAGAGTGGTGGCTTGCCGCGGCAAGCGCCTTGCCGCGGCCGTTGTCTTGTTGCGTCCAGGAGCTTGTCGTTCACCGGGCCTTGCCGGGATGCGTGGCGCGTCGCGGCAAGTTCCTTGAGATGCCTTGGTTGGCCTTCCCGGCAAGCTCCTCTTGCCGGGGTCTTGTCTCCTTGCCTTGGATACTTTGTCCTTGAATGGCTCCAAAGGAACCACGGAGGACCTTGGCGGTCACCCGGCAAGCCTTGCCGCGGGATGCTGTGACTGCCCGTGCACAAGTTCGGGATACTAGGGTACCCCTACTCTAGTACACCGACAGGAGCCCCCGGGCCTGGGCCATACACGGTGCCGAGCGCTGTTGGGCCAGGCCCAAAACAGGGCACGGGCACGCGCGGCCTGGGTTACGTTGTATCTCTCCCCGTATCCACCGCGCCCTCCCCGAACGGCACGCATTGAATGCGGCATCGTGGGAGAGATCGTGGATGGTTTCTTTATTCGGAAAGGCGGAACGTCCGCCCCCTTCCTCTTTATAAGCATGGGAAACAGGGGTAGTTCCCCCATTCGCCGGTTGCTACTCCAATCTCGGAAACCTCCACCGCTCCCTTGTCTTCCCAAAGCTGAAAGAGAGCAGCGCCCCGCCCCCCATCGCCACCAACACCACCAACGCCGTCGACCTCCTCCACCACTTCCGCCATGGCTCCGAGAGCCAACAAAGGGAAGGTTGTGAAGTCGACCGAGGCGTAGCGGCTTGCGGCGCTGCGAAAGGAGCGGGCAATCTTCCCCCCCAAGCTCGCCGCGAGGGAGCTGAGGGAGAATTACTACCTCTTCTGGTCGACGGAGATGCGAGCGCATCCGCGCACGAAGGTACTTCCAGCCGCCGCTTGGAAAATGGCTCCAAATGGATATCCTTTCTTCGCCTTATTCTACTACTGCGGGCTCTGCCCGCCTTTCTCTGAGTTTTTCTGCGATATTATGAACACCTACGGGTTCCGCCTCCTTGACTTCACCCCCAATGCTGTTCTGACCATGGCAGTTTTCGCACATCTCTGCGAAAACTTTGTCGGAGTCTATCCCAATGTAGCCCTTTTTCGCCACTTCTTTATGCCCCGAGTAGAGAGAGGAGAGCCTTTATCCGGCCGAATCGCCTGGATCTCGAGGGCCAGCAAGAAGGATACTTATGTGGAGAGAGAGTTCCGCGGCAAGTGGGAGGAATGGAGAGCAGACTGGTGCTGGATTGTCGAGGAGAACCCGCAGCCGTTTACCGCCCGGCGCCAAGCCCCAGTAGCACGCGGCAGCGATTGGAGTGACGTGGCCCCGGAAGACGATGGGCTGAAGATTGCCGTCACCCGGATCCAACGCCTCAGGCTTGCCGGGCTCACTGTAGGCGCTGTTGGCGCAGATTTTCTTTGCCGCCGCATCGCCCCCCTGCAGGAACGGAGGAGACCCGCCTGGGAATTCAAGATTGCGGCGGATATCATGAGGCTGCGTCCGGGCCTCAACTTCAACTTCACTGTTCTGGAGCTTAACGCGATGCTCCAGGAGCTGTTCAAGTACGACCCTCAACATCCCGAAGTTTTCAGGTTGCCGAAGGGTGTCGTTCCGCTGTGCAACAACTCCGCGCTCGACCGCATCCGTGCAATGATGCCGCTGTGCGATTCACATGGAATTGTCCCAACTTGGCAAGAGCCTGCAGACGACGTCGTGCAGGAGTTCTTTGACGGCTTGGTAGAAGTGTCGGTCCGCTCCGACGAAAAGAATAGCCTCACCCGCGACACCACGGATGCGGAGATGACACACATCGCTACTAGGCTGGAAGAGGCGGCGGTAGCCGCAGCCGCGGGCGAATTTGGATTCACCGTGGAGGAGGCAGAGGCAGCAGAGGCGGCAAGCCGTGCCGAGCGAGAGGAGCTCGTCGGCGAGAAAGAGCTTGCCGGGCATGACGTCGAGTCGAGCGAGCCCGCCGAGGATACGAGCGGCTCGCTGGAGATCAACTCCTCTTCGTCCTCATCTTCAGGCAGCTCGCCGCAAGCAGAGCCTCCATCCCCACCAAGAAGGCGTCTCCGCAAGGCCGGGGACGTAGCGAGGCAGTGGGCGAGTCAACAGTCGCCGCGCCGCGCGACACGCTCCACCGCGGCAAGCACTGTTGCCGCGGGAGCACCTCACACTGCTGCGGCAACTGGAGCGGGGTCCACCCGGACCGCCGCTTCTGCTCCTGCCGCTTCTCGCGCCGCGGCGGTAGCCGGAGCGGGGTCGTCTCAGACCACCTCCACTGTTCCCGCCAAGCGGCCAAGGGAAACTACTCCGCCTCCTCGCGCCAGACGTGAGGCGGACTTCGACTTCTCTGCGTTCAGCTCCGACGAGGAAGAAGAAGAGTAAGATTCTCTTGTTGTACTTGTAGTTCTTCAATTCTTGTTGTTTTGTCTTGTATCTCATTTGCTTTACTCTGAACTTATTCCTTTTTAGGACTCTATCCCAGAGAGTAGTGAAGAGAGCCATGGTCCCGGTGATTGTCATCGAGGACGAACCCACCGCGACAGCAGGGGGTGCGTCCGAGACAACCTTGCCGGACCCGGCAACTGTTCTCCAGAGCAGCCCCCAGCATAAGTATATGGTTCGCTTTCCGCTGTTAGGCGCGCATGGATACTCTTTCTTTGCTGACATCTAACTGTTGGTTTGTGTAGGAGCAGGGCAGCCCCACCAGGAGCGCCCCGGAGGCCGCCCCTGAAATGCCAAGGGAGAGTCCTCCGGCAAGGGAGAGTTCTCCGGCAAGGGACCACACCAGCGTCCCCCCGGCGGCGGAGACTACGACTGCTGAAGCCAGTACAGGTAATCTTCTCTTCAAAGCTTCCCTTGGGTTCTTCTTCTTTTTGGGTATTTGCTTGACTTTTCTCACTTTTCCGGCCATCAGACCCATCTGCTGCGGAGTCGATGGAGATCGAGGTTGCTGCCGACGATGCCGCTGCCACTGAAGAAGCAACCGGCGCTAATGATCCCGCCAGCGACGAGGCCGCCAAAGCTGCCGCCGCAGCAGCTGGCGAGGGGTCTGGCGATCGCACTGATGGCCCTGAGGCCGCAGGAGCACCATGCGCTACATCGACCGCCGACCCGTCCGCCGCTGCCGCAGCGCCAGGCTCCGAAGAGCCCCAGCCAGGCGTCTACTTGAAGGCCGGCGATGGCGTCTTCATCAACCTCCCTTGGGCGTCAAGCTCCAGGGCGCCGGTCGAGGGAGAGAGCTTTGATGGAGAGGTGCTCGCCTCCGCTGGGCTGACGCTAGTTGATGCGTCGAGTAGCAGCAGTGGAGAGCCTGAGGAGGAGCGGCTGCTGCGGAAGCTGTTGTCGCTCTACCGCGTGCGGCAAGCCAAGCTGGAATCCCGCGAGGCGCTTGTCGTGAAGGCGGGAGCGGACATTGAGAAGCGTGCGGAGGAGCTCCGGGGTCTCAACCAGGAAGCTCTTCGGTCCCTGGCAGAGGAGCGGGAGCAACTCGCCGAAGAGCAGAAGGCCTTCTTCCTCGAGAAGGCCGAAGTTGAAGAGCAACAGTGGCTTGCCGCTGAGAAGCTGTCTGCACAGGAGGGCGAGCTGGTGCAGCGGAAAGTTAACCTCAACAGCCACGAGGAGGAGCTTGCCGCGCGTGAGCAAAAATTCGACAGAGCCCTTAAGCAAGCAGAGGATGCTGCCGCAGTTGCCGAGGCCGCTAAGAAGGAGCTGGAGACGAAGGTGGCGCAGCTGGAGGCCGATCTCAAGGCGAGTGGTGAAGAGCTTGCCGCGCTCAAGCGTGAGCGGGAGAAGGACGCCCACAGCAACTCAGAGCTGCAGGTTTGTCTCGCCGAGAAGGGCAAAGAGCTTAGCGCCGCCAAGGACTCCAAAGCAGATCTTGAGCTGAAGCTGACCACTTTGACCAAGACGCTGGACGGCGCCAGGGAGCAGGAGGTGGCCTTGAAGGAGGAGATCAAGGCCGACAAGGCGCTGTTGGCGAGTGCTGCCGCCACCCAGAATGCTTTTAGGGAGAATGTGGAGCACTGGACGGAGGGTCTCGTGAAAGCTACCGCAGATATCGACAGGGAGCTGGCGCAGCTGGGGGTGGAGGATCTCGGGTATCCCTCTGATGAGAACCTCCAACCCAGCGCCTAGCTCACCTTGTTCTTCAAAGGCGTGGCGACGGCCCTCCAGCGGCTCTAGGAGAAGATCCCAAAGCAGCTGGCCGACGAGTCGCGCAAGATCTGCGCGGGAGCTCTTCAAAAGGTGTTGGTGAAGGTGGCCTTCCGCAACCCGGGCCTCAACCTCACCAACGTCCTCAAGACCCTGCCGCCGGATGCTGATCTGGAGGCGCTCAAGACCCTTGTCGCACCCATTGTGGACAAGGTGAGCGGGATCAAGAGGATTGAGGGCGATCGCGTAGACTAGGCCGCCCGTTTTCTTCTTTTCTTGTCGCTGCTGGTCATGTTATGAGAGCAATCTGTTAGAGCCGCGACAAGCTACCTTGTAATATAACTCTATTCTGGGTAATGATTGCAATGTTATTCCCTTTACTTGATTCCTCCCTTTGTATGTTTTTGCCCTACGCTTTTAGGGAACTTGCCGGTGCAGGCACCTTAGCCGTGAGCGCTGAGTGCAGGACGTCAGCAGCCTGCTGGCGGTGCCGCTACCGACAAGAAACCTTGTCGCAACTAGTCGCAGCTCACTTAAGTTGTTGAGCGGACTCGAAACAAAGTAAGGGCGTAACTAGCTACGAGTTGGTTCCTCCGCGCATAGTTTTTCCATACAAAGTGCGGTCGTTCAAGGGAGATAACTTAAAAATTTAAAAAATCTGATTGCTCAAACTTTGGCAACTTAGCTTTTCTGTTGTTTGCTTCCCGGTAAGGCGAAACTTTCTTGAACGACGCCTGGTCCATACTATTATCTTCTCCTTTCCCCCCCGGCAAACTTGTGGGCGAGAGAACCTTCCTTTCCTTGAGAAAAAAGAAAGAGGAGAAAATAAAGATATGGAGCCTTACGGCTCGTTATTGCTTACCGGGGAGTAGGTGCTGCACAAAGTGTCAGATCACATATGCAAAAAATAGAAAGCATGAAATTGACAAGATGTGCGGAGCATATGAGCTTTACTTATGCACGGGGTCTGCGCCCGGCTTTGTACAAAGGATTACATGCAACAGCGGCAAGACTTGTACAAAAGGTGGTTGCCGGAACATGTTCCAGCAACCGCGCCTTACGGGTAAAACTTACGAAGATGCTCAATGTTCCAGGAATTGCTCACCGGAATGCTATCTTCGGTCTCAAGGCGGACAGCGCCAGGCCTAGTGACTCGTTTCACCTGGTAAGGGCCTTCCCACTTCGGCGTCAACTTGTTGGAATTCTTGGCGGACTAAACACACCGAAGAACAAGGTTGCCTTCCTCGAGACTTCTGGCATTAACTTTGCGGCTATGGTAGCGGCGCAAAGCTTGCTGGTAGCGTGCAGCTCGTACAACAGCCTGAAGACGGTCTTCCTCAAGGAGTAGCGCGTCACCTTGTCGCAGCTGCTCTTGCTCAAGCTCATCATAAGCGAGCACTCGAGGTGACCCGTATACGAGTTCCGTGGGGAGAACTGCCTCTGCTCCATAGACTAGAGCGAAAGGTGTCTGGCCAGTGGCTCGATTTAGCGTTGTCCTGATCGACCAAAGAACCACCGGAAGCTCCTTGATCCAGTTTCTTCCGCACTTGTGCAGACTGTCGAAAGTCCTGGTCTTGAGCCCACGCAACACTTCAGCATTTGCCCTCTCCGCTTGACCGTTGCTTCTCGGGTGAGCAACAGAAGCGAAGCAGACCTTGGCGCCAAGATCTTGGACGTACTGCATGAAGGTGCGGCTCGTGAATTGCGTACCGTTGTCGGTGATTATCCTATTAGGGATCCCGAAGCGGCAAATAATCGACCTGAAGAACTTGACTGCTGACTGTGCTGTCACCTTCCTCACTGCTTCCACTTCCGGCCACTTTGTGAACTTGTCGATTGCAACGTACAAGTACTCAAAGCCCCCGACTGCTCGTGGAAAGGGGCCGAGGATGTCGAGCCCCCAGACCAAAAATGGCCAGGATAAAGGGATCGTCTGGAGATCTTGAGCTGGTTGGTGTATCTGCTTGGAATGGAACTGGCACACTTCACACTTGGTTACTTGTGCAGTTGCATCCTGGAGGACTGTCGGCCAGAAGAAACCTTGCCGGAATGCTTTGCCGGCAAGTGCTCTTGCGCCAATGTGGTGACCACATATGCCTCCATGTATCTCTGCCAACAGCTTTTGTCCGTCTTCCCGGTGAATACACTTCAATTTCACATCGTTGAGTCTTCTTCTGTACAGTGTGTTGCCGACAAACTGGTACATACTTGACTGCCGGGCTACTCTTTCCGCTTCTTCTTGCTCTTCGGGAAGTTCTCCTGTCTGAAGGAAACGGACAATCTGCTGTGTCCATGCTGGAGCTTGTGGCTCGACAACAAGGACTAAAGGCAAATCTGCTACTGCGGGAACATCCGCTTCTACGGCGAGAACCTGCGGCTCTGCCGGAGCTTGACGTTCCCCGGCAAGCTTGCCGGAGCAAAACTTGTCGGGAGCTTCTGCTTCAACGGAACAAACCCTAGGGCTTGCCGGAGCAGACTGCTCCTCAGCGCTCTTGGCGTTGATCTTGGGGACCTTCTTGGCGGCGACTTCGGGAAGCTCTGCCGAAAAATAGTCACCAGAAATCAACTTCCTCTTCTTGCTCTGTCTAGTTGATGGCGTTACAGACGGTTGAGTCAGCTTGAGCACAAAGATCCCTGGTTCCACAGGTAACTTAAGTGCGGCGCACTTTGATAGGCCATCGGCAATGGCGTTCTGAGCTCTTGGAACATGCTCCATCTATAGGCCGTCAAAGTGCTCTTCTAGCTTTCTCACTTCATCGACATAGGCTTCCATCAACGGACTCTGATAGCTCTTGTTCACTTGGTGGACGACAAGCTGCGAGTCATCCCTGACAATGAGCTTCTTGATCCCAAGGTCTGCCGCGATCCTGAGACCGGCAAGCAAGCCTTCATACTCTGCAGTATTGTTTGTTGCTTGCTCCTTGGGAAAGTGCATCTGGACTACGTACTTGAGGTGCTCTTCGGTGGGTGCGACAAGCAGCACGCCAGCGCCGGCGCCTTGCAGCGAAAAGGCACCATCAAAGTACATCAGCCACTCTTTGCTTGCTTCCTCGACGGGGATGCTCGTTTCTGGAATTTCTTCATCTGGTGTTGGCGTCCATTCTGCTATGAATTCTGCCAATGCTCTGCTTTGGATAGTTGAAGTACTCTCAAACTTGAGGCCAAAGCTTGACAGTTCCAGTGCCCACTCAACAATCCTGCCTGTCGCTTCTGGATTCTGTAGTATCCTCTTCAGCGGAAAACGAGTGACAACTGTGATCTCATGTGCTTGGAAGTAATGGCGCAGCTTTCTCGAGGCCATGAGAAGGCCGAAAAGCAATTTCTGCATGCCAGAGTACCTTGACCTAGCCCCCTGCAGAAGGGAACTGACAAAGTAAACTGGGTGCTGTATCATTCTCTTCTGTATCTCCTCGCGCGTCTGCGCAGATCCATCCTTGTCGGGACCAGAGCTTGTCGGGGAAGCCCCCTGCTTGTCGCTGGATGCGCCTGCCGTGGTTGCTGGCTCATCATCTGCCTCCCTCTCTGCTACTAACGCAGCACTAACCACTTGATTGGTTGCCGCTATATACAGCAGCAACTTCTCTTATGGCTTAGGTGCGACAAGTGTTGGAGTGGAGGACAGGTATCTCTTCAAGTCTTGCAGCGCAGCCTCCGCTTCCGGAGTCCATTTCATTGGACGTGCCTTTTTCAATATTTTGAAAAATGGCAGGGCGCGCTCAGCAGACCTAGAGATAAACCTGCTGAGAGCAGCCATGCAACCGGCAAGTCTTTGTACATCCTTGACGCGCTTTGGTGCTTCAATCTGCTCAATGGCCTTGATCTTGTCGGGATTGGCTTCGATTCCCTGCTGAGACATGAAGAACCCGAGAAGCTTGCCGGAGGGGACTCCAAACACACACTTCTCGGGGTTGAGCTTGAGGCTGATCTTGCGCAGATTTGCAAAGGTCTCGTCTAAATCTTGAATCAGAGTTGCCTTGTCCTTGCTCTTGACCACTATGTCATCCATGTAGGCTTCCACATTTCTGTGTATTTGTGGCTCAAGAGCGACATGGACTACCCTTGCAAATGTTGAACCAGCATTTTTTAAACCGAAAGGCATCCGTATGAAACAGTACGTGCCACATGGAGTGATGAATGCGGTCTTCTCCTCATCCTCTTCTGCCATGAAGATCTGATGGTATCCTGAGTATGCGTCAAGAAATGAAAGCAAGTCACATCTGGCCGTGGAGTCAACAATCTGGTCAATGCGCGGCAAAGGAAATGGGTCTTTGGGACAAGCTTTGTTAACATCGGTAAAGTCGATACAAAGTCTCCATTTCCCGTTTGCCTTGCGCACGACTACAGGATTGGCCATCCACGTAGGATGGAGCACTCCTCTGACAAGGCCTGCTGCTTCCAACTTCTTGATCTCTTCTGCGATGAATTCTTGGCGCTCCACTTCTTGCTTCCTGACCTTCTGCTTGACGGGCCGCGCATGAGGACAAATGGCAAGATGGTGCTCAATTACTTTCCTGGGTACACCGGGGTTGTCAGACGGTTGCCACGCAAACACGTCGACGTTCGCCCACATGAAAGCAATGAGCGTGCTTTCCTATTTAGGGTCGAGAGTGGCACTGATGGTGAAGGTACCACCAGTGCCGTCCTCCTTGGTGGACACCTTCTTGGTCTCTGGCAGAGCTGCCATTGTCTTCTTACACTTGCCGGTGGAGCTCGATGGTGCGTCCTCGACGGCAGCGCAGCACTCCGAAGAGGTGCGCTTGCCGGAGTGGGCGTCAGAACTCTTGCCGGACTTGGTCTTCTTCTTCCCCCCGGGAGCTTCAACGGCAGGTGACTTGCAATCTGTTGCGGCTGCCGCTTCCCGGTAGATCTTGTCGGCGCAGATAAGAGCATCCTTCTTGTCGCCAGGGACAGAGATGACGCTTATCGGGCCTGGCATCTTCAGCATGTTGTATGCGTAGTGAGAGGCTGCCATGAACTTGGCGAGTGCTGGACGGCCGAGTATCCCATTATAAGGCAATGGAAAATCGGCAACGTCAAAAGTGACCGTCTCAGTCCTGAAGTTCACCTCGCTGCCAAATGTTACTGGCAACGTGACCTTCCCCTTCGGCTTTCTCCTTCCCGGGTTGATTCCTTGGAATGTGCCGGTCTCTTCAAGCTCGCTATAAGGGATCTGGAGTTTCTGGAGTACAGCGAAGGAGATCAGGTTCAAGCCGGCCCCACCATCAACTAGCATCTTAGTGACCTTGAGGTTGCGGATAGTTGGTGAAACCAACATCAGCAAGCACCCGACCGCAGTTGTGTGATCAGGGTGGTCCTCAATATCAAAGATGATAGGCGTGCTGGACCATTTCAGAAGCTTGCGTGACTCGACAGGTGGTTCCGCCGCATTGACTTCCTGCACCCACTGCTTGAGTTGGCGGTGCGAAGTATGCAGAGAAGCACCGCCGTCAACGCACAAGACCTCTGTGGCTTTCTGGAACTCCTGCTCACTGGTCTCGATACCATCCATGTCCTCGTTGTCATCGTCATCTTCATCCTTGTCGCGGCCGCGGGGAGGTCTGTCTCCTTGCCGCTGCTTGGCCTTGCCGCGGCGTCCTCCCCGTCCGGCGCGCTTCTTGCCGGATTCTCCAGCGCCTCCTTGGGCCCTCTCCTTGCCGCGTCGCTCGTATTCAGCCTTTTGCTGCTGGACAAGCTGCTCGACCTTCTTGCAGCTCTGGAGGTCATGGCCCTTGGTGCGGTGGATCTTGCAGTACTGCTTGTCGGTGTCGTCCTGCTTGTCGGCGGCCGCCACAGTCTGGCAGTTGGTGCATGCGGCAATCTCCTTGCTGGAGCTACCAGCTTTGGCTTTCTTGGCGCCACCTTCATTGCCGGACTGCTCAATGACTAGCACATCTTTGCCTTTCTTCTTCCTGTTGTTCCGCCGCCGGTTTTTCTTTGCCGGGGCAGCATCCTCGCTGTCAGATCCTCCTGCTCCTGTATTCTCTCCGGGGAGTTTCCTCCATTCCTCAGCACGTGCACACTTGTCGGCCAGGGCATACAGCTCACTGACGTCTCTGATCTTGCACATCGCCATCTCCTCCCGCATCCTGCGGTTACGCACGTTTTGATGGAATGCGCTGATGACCGTGGCAGGGTGGACATCTGGGATGTTGTGCTGTACACGGCTGAATCTCTGAATGTACTTGCACAGGGGCTCTCCTTCCTTCTGGGCGAGCAGATGAAGGTCACTCTCTTGGCCATGGGGTTTGTGGCCGCCTGTAAAGGCGCCGACAAACTGATGGCATAGGTCTGCCCAGGAGGATATGGAGTCGTCCAGCAAGTGCATGAGCCAGGACCTGACGTTGGGCTTGAGCACCAGCGGGAAGTAGTTGGCAAGGATCTTGTCGTCCCGCCCCCCGGTAGCCTGCACCGCGATGGTGTAGATGCTGAGGAACTCCGACGGATGCGACTTGCCGTCGTACTTCTCTGGTACGTCTGGCTTGAAATTCTTCGTGCTGGGCCACTGGACTTGCCGCAGCTCACGAGTAAACGCAGGGCAACCTACCGCATACGGCAAGTCGCCTGGTTCCCCTGGTGCATGCATGTCGACAGAGGGCCCAGCGCGCTGGTCCGATTGACGTCGCGCTTCTCTTCGGCGCTCGATGCGAGTACGAGCGTCTTCTTGCTGTCGTTCGTGAAGAACTTGGCGCTGATCGCGAAGAGCTCGTGGATCTGATGACGCGGTGGAGTCGCTGTCGAGGTGGATCCGGCTAGTCGGCGATCTTGGCCTTCGGGGCGAAGAGTGCATAGTGGTTGCACCCCCACCGGTCTTGTCGCCACCGGCTCGTGCCTGGATGACTTGCCGCGGCTGCGACGTGCTCGGCTGCCGTTGAGTGTTGCCGTTGGCGAAGCCGATAAGACTCTGAATGGTGGCCCTCCAGTCGTCGATCTTGTCTGCCGTTGGAGGGTAGTCCAGGAGCAGTTGAGCTCACGCCAAAGCTTCTGCTGTAGTGGCGGGTGGCGGTGGCGAACGGTGCAAGGAGCGGGATATGCTCGGACTTCTAACTATGTTAGAAGGAGCAGTATCCCGTCCAGGCGACCGTGCCTCGCTCGTGCCAGCATGTTGGCGTGCATGCTGGTCTTGAGCACTCCGAGATCCACCAGCTCGATCTTGGTCCAGCAAACACATGGTACCGTGAGTACCATGACGTTGCCGGTCCCGCGCCTCCTGAGATAGGCGCGGTGCATGTACGGATGCCGAGGTCTTGGAGTGCGCCCGGTCGTTGTGGGAGTCGGCTACGCCGCCGATGGACAGCGCAGCCTTGTCCTTGGACCTGGCAGCACCGTGAGCTCCCTCGTCGACGCCCGTTCTTCCGCCGGCGTCTGCCCCATCAGCCGTTTTCTCCGGCGGTGGTGGGTTCGGCGCGGACGGAGCAGCCGCCTCCGAAGCCTTCTTCTTCGGCGGCATGTCGATGAAGAAGATGAAGATCTAGCTCATGTGAACACCGGACCTGGTTCACACAACCTCGATCCCCCTACCTGGCGTGCCAAAGATGTCGGGGGACTAATCCACGAGCACCTATGGGACCGGCGGACCGAGTCCCTTTCGGTTCGGCGGGGGCGAGGGTCGCATGAAGTGCGGATCGAGGCGAAGCACATGAGCAGTTTACCCAGGTTCGGTCCGCACGGATGCGTAAAACCCTACTCCTGCTTTGTGGTTTGTATTGAGTTCTTGCTCGGGAGCGCGGAGTGCTACAGTACACCCCAGCAGCCAATAAGACTGAGCGTGAGTGTTCTCTTCCTCCCCCTCCTCTCTCTACATTGCGCATGGGCCTCCTTTTATATGCTCAAGGGGTCACCGACAGGTGGCAACGTAGACAAGGGTAAAAATGGAAAGGTGTTGCGGTTGGTACAGCTACCTGCTACAGTGTATCAAACCTAACCCTGACGGCAGGGGACCAGGGCATTAAATGCCCGTCTGCGTCGCCTAAATAGTGCAAAAGGGACCGTCAGGGACGCCACCGCTTGCCACGATGGCAATCTTGTCAGTGCCGCTTGCCACTGCGCACCGCTGGCTGCACAGCCTCCGGCCACATACGCCTCGAAGGGTCCTAGAGCGACACGTTGGTGGATGTGCTGGAGCGCGGGCAGAGAGTGGTGGCTTGCCGCGGCAAGCGCCTTGCCGCGGCCGTTGTCCTGTTGCGTCCGCGAGCTTGTCGCTCACCGGGCCTTGCCGGGACGCATGGCGCGTCGCGGCAAGTTCCTTGAGATGCCTTGGTTGGCCTTCCCGGCAAGCTCCTCTTGCCGGGGTCTTGTCTCCTTGGCTTGGATACTTTGTCCTTGAATGGCTCCAAAGGAACCACGGAGGACCTTGGCGGTCACCCGGCAAGCCTTGCATCGGGATACTGCGACTGCCCGTGCACAAGTTCGGGATACTAGGGTACCCCTACTCTAGTACACCGACATACTCCGAATGTCGGAGATGTATCTCTGGGCCCTCTCGGTAATGCACATCACTTAAGCCTTGCAAGCATTGCAACTAATGAGTTAGTTGTGGGATGATGTATTACGGAACGAGTAAAGAGACTTGCTGGTAACGAGATTGAACTAGGTATTGGATACCGACGATCGAATCTCGGGCAAGTAACATACCGATGACAAAGGGAACAACGTATGTTGTTATGCGGTCTGACCGATAAAAGATCTTCGTAGAATATGTAGGAACCAATATGGGCATCCAGGTTCCGCTATTGGTTATTGACTGGAGACGTGTCTCAGTCATGTCTACATTGTGCTCGAACTGTAGGGTCCGCACGCTTAAGGTTTCGATGACAGTTATATTATGAGTTTATGAGTTTTGATGTACCAAAGGAGTTCAGAGTCCCGGATGAGATCGGGGACATGACGAGGAGTCTCGAAATGGTTGAGATGTAAAGATCGATATATTGGACGACTATATTCGGACTTCGGAAAGGTTCCGAGTGATTCAGGTATTTTTCGGAGTACCGGAGAGTTACGGGAATTCGCCGGAAGAAGTATTGGGCCTTATTGGGCCATACGGGAAAGAGAGAGGGGCTGCCTAGGGCAGGCCGCGCGCCCCCCAAGGCCTAGTCCGAATTGGACTAGGGGGAGGGGCTGCGCCCCTTCCTTGTTTCCTACTCCTACTACATGGAAGGACTCCTAGTTGGACTAGGAAAGAGGGAATCCTACTCCCGATGGGAGTAGGACTCCCCTAGGGCGCGCCATAGAGAGGGCCGGCCCTCCCCTCCTCCACTCCTTTATATACGGGGGCAGGGGGCACCCCATAGACACACAAGTTGATCTTCGTGATCGTTCCTTAGCCGTGTGTGGTGCCCCCCTCCACGATATTACACCTCGGTCATATTGTAGCGGTGCTTAGGTGAAGCCCTGCGATGGTTGAACATCAAGATCGTCACCACGCCGCCATGCTGATGGCACTCCTCCCCGATGCTTTGCTGGATCGGAGCCCGGGGAGCGTCATCGAGCTGAACGTGTGCCAAGAACTCGGAGGTGCCGGAGTAATGGTGCTTGGATCGGTTGGACCGGGAAGACGTATGACTACTTCCTCTATGTTGCGTCAACGCTTCCGCTTCGGTCTACGAGGGTACGTAGACAACACTCTCCCCTCTCGTTGCTATGCATCACCATGATCTTGCGTGTGCGTAGGAAATTTTTGAAATTACTACGTTCCCCAACAGTGGCATCCGAGCCAAGGTTTTTATGGTTTGATGTTATATGTACGAGTAGAACACAAGTGAGTTGTGGGCGATATAAGTCATACTGCTTACCAGCATGTCATACTTTGGTTCGGCGGTATTGTTGGATGAAGCGGCCCGGACCGACATTACGCGTATGCTTACGCGAGACTGGTTCTATCGCCGTGCTTTGCACATAGGTGGCTTGAGGGTGACAGTTTCTCCAACTTTAGTTGAACCGAGTGTGGCTAGGCCTGGTCCTTGCGAAGGTTAAAACAGCACCAACTTGACAAACTATCGTTGTGGTTTTGATGCGTAGGTAAGATTGGTTCTTGCTTAAGCCCGTAGCAGCCACGTAAAACTTGCAACAACAAAGTAGAGGACGTCTAACTTGTTTTTGCAGGGCATGTTGTGATGTGATATGGTCAAGACATGATGCTAAATTTTATTGTATGAGATGATCATGTTTTGTAACCGAGTTATCGGCAACTGGCAGGAGCCATATGGTTGTCGCTTTATTGTATGCAATGCAATCGCACTGTAATGATTTACTTTATCACTAAGCGGTAGCGATAGTCGTGGAAGCATAAGATTGGCGAGACGACAATGATGCTACGATGGAGATCAAGGTGTCGCGCCGGTGACGATGGTGATCATGACGGTGCTTCGGAGATGGAGATCACAGGCACAAGATGATGATGGCCATATCATATCACTTATATTGATTGCATGTGATGTTTATCTTTTATGCATCTTATCTTGCTTTGATTGATGGTAGCATTATAAGATGATCTCTCACTAAATTATCAAGAAGTGTTCTCCCTGAGTATGCACCGTTGCGAAAGTTCTTCGTGCTGAGACACCACGTGATGATCGGGTGTGATAGGCTCTACATTCAAATACAACGGGTGCAAAACAGTTGCACACGCGGAATACCCAGGTTATACTTGACGAGCCAAGCATATACAGATATGGCCTCGGAACACGGAGACCGAAAGGTCGAGCGTGAATCATATAGTAGATATGATCAACATAGTGATGTTCACCATTGAAACTACTCCATCTCACGTGATGATCGGACATGGTTTAGTTGATTTGGATCACGTGATCACTTAGAGGATTAGAGGGATGTCTATCTAAGTGGGAGTTCTTAAGTAATATGATTAATTGAACTTAAATTTATCATGAACTTAGTCCTGGTAGTGTTTTGTAAATCTATGTTGTAGATCAATAGCTCGCGTTGTTGCTTTCATATGTTTATTTTGATATGTTCCTAGAGAAAATTGGTTTGAAAGATGTTAGTAGCAATGATGCGGATTGGATCGGTGATCTGAGGTTTATCCTCATTGCTGCACAGAAGAACTATGTCCTTGATGCACCGCTAGGTGACAGACCTATTGCAGGAGCAGATGCAGACGTTATGAACGTTTGGCTAGCTCAATATGATGACTACTTGATAGTTTAGTGCACCATGCTTAACGGCTTAGAATCGGGACTTCAAAGACGTTTTGAACGTCATGGACCATATGAGATGTTCCAGGAGTTGAAGTTAATATTTCAAGCAAATACCCGAGTTGAGAAATATGAAGTCTCCAACAAGTTCTATAGCTAAAAGATGGAGGAGAATAGCTCAAGTAGTGAGCATGTGCTCAAATTGTCTGGGTACTACAATCACTTGAATCAAGTGGGAGTTAATCTTCCAGATAAAATAGTGATTGACGGAATTCTCTAGTCACCACCACCAAGTTAGTAGAACTTCGTGATGAACTATAATATGCAAGGGATAACGGAAACAATTCCCAAGCTCTTCGTGATCCTGAAATCGACGAAGGTAGAAATCAAGAAAAACATCAAGTGTTGATGGTTAACAAGACCACTAGTTTCAAGAAAATGGCAAAGGGAAGAAGGGGAACTTCAAGAAGAACAGCAAGCAAGTTGCTGCTCAAGTGAAGAAGCCCAAGTCTGGTCCTAAGCCTGAGACTAAGTGCTTCTACTGCAAAGGGACTGGCCACTGGAAGCAGAACTGCCCCAAGTATTTGGCGGATAAGAAGGATGGCAAAGTGAACAAAAGTATATTTGATATACATGTTATTGATGTGTACTTTACTAGTGTTTATAACAACCCCTCAGTATTTGATACTGGATCAGTTGCTAAGAGTAGTAACTCGAAACAGGAGTTGCAGAATAAACAGAGACTAGTTAAGGGTGAAGTGACGATGTGTGTTGGAAGTAGTTCCAAGATTGATATGATCATCATCGCACACTCCCCTATACTTTCGGATTAGTGTTGAACCTAAATAAGTGTTATTTGTTTTTTGCGTTGAGCATGAATATGATTTAATCATGTTTATTGCAATACGGTTATTTATTAAAGTCAGAGAATAATTGTTGTTCTGTTTACATGAAAAAAAACCTTCGATGGTCATACACCCAATGAAACAAGTTCGTTGGATCTCGATCGTAGTGATACACATATTCATAATATTGAAACCAAAAGATGCAAAGTTAATAATGATAGTTTAACTTATTTGTGGCACTGCCGTTTAAGTCATATTGGTGTAAAGCGCATGAAGAAACTCCATACTGATGGGCTTTTGGAATCACTTGATTATGAATCACTTGATGCTTGCGAACCATGCCTTATGGGCAAAATGACTAAAACGCCGTTCTCCGGAACAATGAAGCAAGCAACAGATTTGTTGGAAATCATACATACTGATGTATGTGGTCCGATGAATATTAAGGCTTGCAGCAGGTATCATTATTTTCTGACCTTCACATATGATTTGAGCAGATATGGGGATATCTACTTGATGAAACATAAGTCTGAAACATTTGAACAGTTCAAAGAATTTCAGAGTGAAGTGGAAAATCATCGTGACAAGAAAATAAAAGTTTCTACGATATGATCGCAGAAGTAAAATATTTGAGTTACGAGTTTGGTCTTCAATTAAAACAATGTGGAATAGTTTCACAAACTCATGCCACCTGGAACACCACAGCATAATGGTGTGTCCGAATGTCATAACCGTACTTTATTAGATATGGTGCGATCTATGATGTCTCTTACCGATCTACCACTATCGTTTTGGGGTTATGCATTAGAGACAGCTGCATTCACATTAAATAGGGCACCATCTAAGTCCATTGAGATGACACAAATCTGAACTGTGGTTTGGCAAGAAACCAAAGTTGTCGTTTCTTAAAGTTTGGGGTTGTGATGCTTATATGAAAAAATTTCATCCTAATAAGCTCAAACCCAAATCGGAGAAATATGTCTTCATAGGATACCCAAAGGAGACAGTTGGGTACACCTTCTATCACAGATCCGAAGGCAAGACATTCATTGCTAAGAATGGATCCTTTCTAGAGAAGGAGTTTCTCTCGAAAGAAGTGAGTGGGAGGAAAGTAGAACTTGATGAGGTAACTGTACCTGCTCGCTTATTGGAAAGTAGTTCATCACAGAAATCTGTTCCTGTGACTACTTCACAAATTAGTGAGGAAGCTAATGATGATGATCATGTAACTTCAGATCAAGTTACTACCGAATCTCCTAGGTAAACCAGAGTGAGATCTGCACTAGAGTGGTACGGTAATCCTGTTCTGGAAGTCATGTTACTAGACCATGACGAACTTGCGAACTATGAGGAAGTGATGATGAGCCCAGATTCTGCAAAATGGCTTGAGGCCATGAAATCTGAGATGGGATCCATGTATGAGAACAAAGTATGGACTTTGGTTGACTTTCCCGATGATCGGCAAGCCATAGAAAATAAATGGATCTTTAAGAGGAAGACGGACGCTGATAGTAGTGTTACTATCTACAAAGCTAGAATTGTCGCAAAAGGGTTTCGACAAGTTCAAAGTGTTGACTACGATGAGATTTTCTCACTCGTATCTATGCTTAAAGTCTGTCCGAATCATGTTAGCAATTGCCACATTTTATGAAATCTGGCAAATGGATAAAAAAAACTGCATTCCTTAATGGATTTACTAAAGAAGAGTTGTATACAATGCAACTAGAAGGTTTTGTCGATCCTAAAGGTGTTAACTAAATATGCAAGCTCCAACGATCCATCTATGGACTGGTGCATGAATCTCGGAGTTGGAATATACGCTTTGATAAGTTGATCAAAGCATATAGTTTTATACAGACTTGCGGTGAAGCCTGTATTTACAAGAAAGTGAGTGGGAGCACTACAGCATTTCTGATAAGTATATGTGTATGACATATTGTTGATCGGAAATAATGTAGAATTATTCTGCAAAGCATAAAGGAGTGTTTGAAAGGAGTTTTTCAAAGAAAGACCTCGGTGAAGTTGCTTACATATTGAGCATCAAGATCTATAGAGATAGATCAAGACGCTTGATAAGTTTTTTCAATAAATACATACCTTGACAAGATTTTGAAGTAGTTCAAAATAGAACAGTCAAAGAAAGAGTTTCTTGCCTATGTTACAAGGTGTGAAATTGAGTAAGACTCAAAGCCAGACCACGACAGAAGATAGAAAGAGAATGAATGTCATTCCCTATGCCTTGGTCATAGGTTCTATAAAGTATGCCATGCCGTCTACCAGATCTATTGTATACCCTACCACTGAGTTTGGCAAGGGAGTACAATAGTGATCTAGGAGTAGATCACTGGACAGCGGTCAAAATTATCCTTAGTGGAATAAGGATATGTTTCTCGATTACGGAGGTGACAAAAGGTTCGTCGTAAAGGGTTACGCCGATGCAAGTTTTGACACTGATCCAGATGACTCTAAGTCTCAATCTGGATACATATTGAAAGTGGGAGCAATTAGCTAGAGTAGCTCCATGCAGAGCATTGTTGACATAGAAATTTGGAAAATACACGCGGATCTGAATGTGGCAGACCCATTGACTAAACTTCTCTCACAAGCAAAACATGATCACTTTTTGGGTCTTAATCACATAAGCGATGTGAACTAGATTATTGAATCTAGTAAACCCATTGGGTGTTAGTCACATAAAGATGTAAACTATTGATGTTAAATCACATGGTGATGTGATCTAGATTATTGACTCTAGTGCTAGTGGGAGACTGAAGGAAATATGCCCTAGAGGCAATAATAAAGTTATTATTTATTTCCTTATATCATGATAAATGTTTATTATTCATGCTAGAATTGTATTAACCGGAAACATAATACATGTGTGAATACATAGACAAACAGAGTGTCACTAGTATGCCTCTACTTGACTAGCTCGTTAATCAAAGATGGTTATGTTTCCTAACCATCGACAAAGAGTTGTTATTTGATTAACGGGATCACATCATTAGTTGAATGATCTGATTGACATGACCCATTCCATTAGCTTAGCACCCGATCGTTTAGTATGTTGCTATTGCTTTCTTCATGACTTATACATGTTCCTATGACTATGAGATTATGCAACTCCCGTTTGCCGGAGGAACACTTTGTGTTCTACCAAACGTCACAACGTAACTGTGTGATTATAAAGGAGCTCTACAGGTGTCTCCAAAGGTACATGTTGGGTTGGCGTATTTCGAGATTAGGATTTGTCACTCCGAATGTCGGAGAGGTATCTCTGGGCCCTCTTGGTAATGCACATCACTTAAGCCTTGCAAGCATTGCAACTAATGAGTTAGTTGCGGGATGATGTATTACGGAACGAGTAAAGAGACTTGCCGGTAACGAGATTGAACTATGTATTGGATACCGACGATCGAATCTCGGGCAAGTAACATACCAATGACAAAGGGAACAACGTATGTTGTTATGCGGTCTGACCGATAAAAGATCTTCATAGAATATGTAGGAACCAATATGGGCATCCAGGTCCCGCTATTGGTTATTGACCGGAGACGTGTCTCGGTCATGTCTACATTGTTCTCGAACCGTAGGGTCCGCACGCTTAAGGTTTCGATGACAGCTATATTATGAGTTTATGAGTTTTGATGTACCAAAGGAGTTCGGAGTCCCGGATAAGATCGGGGACATGACGAGGAGTCTCGAAATGGTCGAGACATAAAGATCGATATATTGGACGACTATATTCGGACTTCGGAAAGGTTCCGAGTGATTCGGGTATTTTTTGGAGTACCGGAGAGTTACGGGAATTCGCCGGGAGAAGTATTGGGCCTTATTGGGCCATACGGGAAAGAGAGAGGGGCTGCCTAGGGCAGGCCGCGCGCCCCCCAAGGCCTAGTCCGAATTGGACTAGGGGGAGGGGCTGCGCCCCTTCCTTGTTTCCTACTCCTACTACATGGAAGGACTCCTAGTTGGACTAGGAAAGGGGGAATCCTACTCTCGGTGGGAGTAGGACTCCCCTAGGGCGCGCCATAGAGAGGGTCGGCCCTCTCCTCCTCCACTCCTTTATATACGGGGGCAGGGGGCACCCCATAGACACACAAGTTGATCTTCGTGATCGTTCCTTAGCCGTGTGCGGTGCCCCCCTCCACGATATTACACCTCGGTCATATTATAGCGGTGCTTAGGCGAAGCCCTGCGACGGTTGAACATCAAGATCATCACCACGCCGTCGTGCTGACGGAACTCCTCCCCGATGCTTTGCTGGATCGGAGCCCGGGGAGCGTCATTGAGCTAAATGTGTGCCAAGAACTCAGAGGTGCCGGAGTAACGGTGCTTGGATCGGTTGGACCGGGAAGACGTACGACTACTTCCTCTACGTTGCGTCAACGCTTCCGCTTCGGTCTACGAGGGTACGTAGACAACACTCTCCCCTCTCGTTGCTATGCATCACCATGATCTTGCGTGTGCGTAGGAAATTTTTGAAATTACTACGTTGCCCAACACCAGAGTACTACTTTCTCCATCCCAGCCGCTTCACTTCCTCCTCCTCCACTGCTCCATCCCCCATAAACACTGTTGGAGCAGAACTAGATATGGCGACCGAGTGTTGAGACGACGACGAGATCATCTGCGCCCCCGCCGATAGTGCTCAAGGGAGGTTCCCCGATTTGGCAGCAGAATAAGTGCCAAGGGTGCTTTCCAAGCTGCACTTTTCACTTTTCTTTGGGCTGCACTTTTGAGGTAGATTTTCCATTGGTTGGTGGTGCTGTCCTTTTCTAACTCCAAATCCATGACTCCTTGGGTAGGGCATTGGGCATGGAATTGCTGGATCGTCCACACAAGAGGAATCTACCATGTGGAGATGGTGATGGCGATGGAAAGAAGAAAAAACCAACATTCGTCGGACCCAGCGAAGGATCCAGCGATGGAGCCGGTGCTCGAGGTGGGAGCACTTCTCCAGCCACCCCCAATGCCTCGGTACGATGATATCCAGCAGTTCATCTTATCCGCAAAAATCATCTTCGCCCCGTCCATCAGGATTCGATTCAATTCTTTCTGCGCTGTTCTACTCTTGCAATGTTTTTTAGTGCTACAGATTAAGCCTGATGGGTGTGGTCGTCCGGCAACAAATCTTGCAGGGTGGAGCTGCTACCGTCGGAGAGGTGCCGAAGGACGCTACAAGGAAAAGGAGGCGAGTGATGGTCAATGACAACAACCAAGGGTCGTCGAGAAGGCGTGTACCTCGCCGTACGCTTGTGTTGGCTCATGGGTATCCACATCATGCCGGTTAAGTAATACAAATTGTGCCGCCAGGCCTGCTAGCCGAATTGACAATACTCCATGGTAGAGTAGTAAGGTGTACTTGGAGCTGTCAACATGTCCTCCGACTAGGGTTCAGTCACTACCCACTAGTGCATAGAACTGGCATGGCCAGCTTGTTGACTGCTGCTTGGACTGGGGAGGCTGATAGAAGGTTCTATGCATGGCTACTTAGTAGGTTTAGGTGGCAAGACATGAGATTCACTTTCCCTGATGGCCAGCATAGATATTTCACTCCAAGATCCATTGTTAGAACATTGGGTCTGAGTAATAGTGGCCACCAAGTCAGTCTGATAAAGTTGCCTCCAAAACATAGGCAGAATTTGGCACTACTTATTAGAACAATCCTAGGGATAGAGAGTAAGAAGCATGCCAGGGACGGGGGGTTGACAATTCACGCCGTAAGCGATGCTATCAATAGAATGATCGCTTCAGGAGATCTCGGTTATAGAGACAGAACTTTTGAGATGGCTTTCTCACTGTTAGCGGCTGGGACATGTGTTGGTCCTAAGCAGTCCTACACTTTGATCCCTTGGGAGATGTTTGCGTGTGTGCTCTGCGATGAGGGGACTAGTGAGTACGATCTAGCAGAATGGGCATTTGAAATCATCAGAGTAGCTGTGAAGAAACTGCAAAAAGATTTGGCGGCTGGGATCAGAACTCTGATTGTGGGCGGTAGCCATTTGGCTCTCATTGTAAGTGCATTCGGATAGTATTTTACAACATGTATGCACTGAATCATCATATACAAATGAAAGAAACTGAATCCCTAACACGTTCGTCCACTTCCCTTGTTTTCTTGATTGAACACTAGCAGCCGTGGTTCTTCGACTGGATGAACTTCGGTGCAGATAATGTGGAGCCGCACACCGTCCCCCGCATCAGCGTTTACACCGGGGAGATATGCAGGAGGCTGATATATTTCACAAGGGAATACCCCTCTATTTTTAATGTAAGACCTGATAAAAAATTAATGTACTTGCTGTCCATGCAAATGTGAACTAACACAGAAAAATTTTGTTGCTTCACATGTGCAGACCAAGTCTTATGATGAGTTCAACCCATAGATGATGTGTGGCATCGGGTGGTGGGCGAGCCTGGTGGGATCCTGCGACATCCAGGTAAAGAGGAACGAGCGTTAGTGATTTCCATTGAAAAATAAGAGAGAGCTTGCCAAGATTTCAGAATAATGTAGCCTAATTTACTGAAACAATGCTATGTTTTCGGTGGGAAACAACACAACTTGAAGTGTTGCGAGCTGTTCAGGATATCATTGTTGCAAACCAACAGGCTGCCATGGATTGTTCCAGAGTGGAAGGCGACGAGGATCCCAGAGTTGAATCCGAGGATGAAGAGAAGCATAGGGAACACACAACTGCTAAAGGTAAATGGGCAGCAGAAGAGAGTTCAGATAGCTCGAGCAGCGACAGTGATGATGAACCAATCAACCCTAGTGTCCGACTAGGCAGAATGTTGGAACGAGCTGACATAAGAGGTTTGCTTCGTAGCACTTACCATTCGAAAGATATCATACAATGATAATAAGAAAAGAACGAGTGCACGAGGACTAACTAATGTTTTTTTCAAATGTCGATGCGGGTGCAAACATTGATCCACCAAATCCCAATGCCAGCATAAGAATCAGCAATGATGTCTGGAATGCCCGTGTTACAGGCAAGTATTGACAAAGAAAATTGCATTTCCCATTATCATTTCCGAAATGAAGTTGTAATAATTGGAAAAACAAGTGTTGATATGGAGCTTCAACATGCTGCTATTACCATGCAGGCCCGCGTAGCATGAACCGCATGAGGCAACATCTGCAGCCTAGAATTGGTGATCAAGACACTGGGGGGAGTGTAGCAAGGGGAAATGCTAGAGATCCAGCTATGCTACGTAGCAGGGGAGAGAACCTGAGAGCAGAGCTGGCAGAACTTGAGGCCCAGGCGAAAGCAGACCTAGAATGTGGGTCTAAGGAAATTCTTGAACAAACTAAATTTCATTTGTGGTAGCGACATAGGTTGCACTACAAGTAAGGAATTTGTACCATTCTGAAAATTATTCATCTGTGTAACATTTGCGCAAATCCATGGAATTTTCCTGCATAGGGAAGGAACTTCTCATGATGATCCAGTGCATGTTGACGAGGAGAGACGTGAGCGTCTAAGGACCTTATCTGCGGCTGCACTAGCTGTTGTGGAGCAAGCTATGGATAATCCAGAAGTTGTCGAAGGTTTGTCATACAACTCAATGCATAAAGCTATCTTGTTTTGGACGTGGTATGTAACATATTAAGAAAAAATTGATGGCAGGCATATTTGGTCAAGCTAGAAGACTTCTTTCAAACGTTGGAGCGGACGCAGGCGCCGAAGGTAACAAATAAAGGAAAGCGATCATCAGCATTGTTGTTTGCACATTTTACGTTCTGATTCTGGATGAATAGTGCTTGTTTTATTTAATGATTTCAATTGTGACTATGCAGATGCTGGAGCAGACATTCATGCAGATAAACTAGGCAGAACTGGAGAGGGACACCCAAGGTCACCAACAACAAAACGAAGGTGAAGCTGCAGGGGAGATCCTAACTGAAGGCGAAGTTAGGGACAACAACTGGAGGGAGCTGCTGAATGCAAGCCAACGGTGAGCGTATGGTCAGCAGGGGATAGGATGCCTTGCGTCATAACGAGGGTATAAATTGCTGACATACCAATATGCTGCAGCCATTCCCAAGCATCACAAAAATGTCAGTCAGATCTAATGTCAACTATTTTCCGGTGTTCAGATCTAGATGATGAGTTCTTGGGGGGTGCATCATTGGTGCGTACTGACTATTCTGGTGAAGAAGATGATTCGACAGGTATGGTCCTATCAATACATTCCTCCAATGTTATTTTTAATTAATATTTGTTAGAAATGATCCTGAAAAAAATCTGTGTTTTGCAGAGTTGGATGACGACTTTCTGGCAGTAGCATCCCAAGTCCCAATCGACTACATGGACATAGCTGAAGCAATGAATGGTGAAACAACTATGTCGGGATTGAATAACTTAAATGATTTGCTAGCTGCCCTGAACACATGCATCCGGTGGATCACCTGGATAGGAGGTTTACTTCTGAATTTGACAAAAATGTCCCTACATGACTACATGTTGATTTAACAAAGCATTACTATATCGAAACAAAACAGGAGATGTTTAAAAATAACCTTGGTATTATGTGTCAATCAGCAGTACTTGTGGTTGGTAGTGCAAGGCCAGGAGATGCTGACGATGAAGACCCCCCCATCAGCGGCCCTATATTGCTGGGTTGGCATGGTGTTCCAGATGCACCAGGCAGTCCAGCAGATAGGGGAGAGCAGCGTTCTGTTGGAAATATGCCCTAGAGGCAATAATAAAAGCATTATTATTATATTTGCTTGTTCGTGATAATTGTCTTTATTCATTCTATAATTGTGTTATCCGGAAATCGTAATACATGTGTGAATAATAGACACCAACATGTCCCTAGTAAGCCTCTAGTTGACTAGCTCGTTGATCAACAGATAGTCATGGTTTCCTGACTATGGACATTGGATGTCATTAATAACGAGATCACATCATTAGGAGAATGATGTGATGGACAAGACCCAATCCTAAACATAGCACAAGATCGTATAGTTCGTTTGCTAGAGGTTTCCAATGTCAAGTATCCTTTCCTTAGACCATGAGATCGTGTAACTCCCGGATACCGTAGGAGTGCTTTGGGTGTACCAAAGGTCACAACGTAACTGGGTGACAATAAAGGTATACTACGGGTATCTCCGAAAGTGTCTGTTGGGTTGACACGGATCAAGACTGGGATTTGTCACTCCGTATGACGGAGACGTATCACTGGGCCCACTCGGTAATGCATCATCATTATGAGCTCAAAGTGACCAAGTGTCTGGTCACGGGATCATGCATTACGGTACGAGTAAAGTGACTTGCCGCTAACGAGATTGAACGAGGTATTGGGATACCGACGATCGAATCTCGGGCAAGTAACATACCGACTGGCAAAGGGAATTGAATACGGGGTTGCTTGAATCCTCGACATCGTGTTTCATCCAATGAGATCATCGTGGAGCATGTGGGAGCCAACATGGGTATCCAGATCCCGCTGTTGGTTATTGACCGGAGAGTCGTCTCGGTCATGTCTGCATGTCTCCCGAACCCGTAGGGTCTACACACTTAAGGTTCGGTGATGCTAGGGTTGTGAAGATATGTATATGCAGTAACCCAAATGTTGTTCGGAGTCCCGGATGAGATCCCGGACGTCACGAGGAGTTTAGGAATGGTCTGGAGGTAAAGAATTATATATAGGAAGTGCTGTTTCGGCCATCGAGACAAGTTTCGGGGTCACCGGTATTGTACCGGGACCACCGGAAGGGTCACGGGGTCCACCGGGTGGGGCCACCCATCCCGGAGGGCCCCATGGGCCAAAGTGGGGAGGGGAACCAGCCCATGATGGGCTGGTGCGCCCCCCTAGGCCCACCCCATGCGCCTAGGGTTGAAACCCTAGGGGTGGGGGGGCGCCCCACCTTGCCTTGGGGGCCACTCCAGCCCTGGCCGCCGCCCCCCCTAGGAGATCCAATCTCCTAGGGCCGGCGCCCCCCTAGGGGAGCCTATATATATGAGGGGGAGGGAGGGGGCAGCCGCACCTTGAGTCTTGGCGCCTCCCTCTCCCCTGCTACACCTCTTCCTCTCGTAGTATACGGCGAAGCCCTGCTACTGTGACGCCCTGCATCCACCACCACGCCGTTGTGCTGCTGGATCTTCATCAACCTCTCCTTCCCCCTTGCTAGATCAAGAAGGAGGAGACGTTACGCTGACCGTACGTGTGTTGAACGCGGAGGTGCCGTCCGTTCAGCGCTAGGATCTCCGGTGATTTGGATCACGTCGAGTACGACTACCTCATCCCCGTTCTTTGAACGCTTCCGCTCGCGATCTACAAAGGTATGTAGATGCATCCGATCACTTGTTGCTAGATGAACTCCTAGATGGATCTTGGTGAAACCGTAGGAATTTTTTTTGTTTTCTGCAACGTTCCCCAACAGTGGCATCATGAGCTAGGTCTATGCGTAGTTCTTTATGCACGAGTAGAACACAATTTGTTGTGGGCGTAGATGTTGTCAACTTTCTTGCCGCTACTAGTCTTATCTTGCTTTAGCGGTATTGTGGGATGAAGCGGCCCGGACCAACCTTACACGTACGCTTACGTGAGACCGGTTCCACCGACTGACATGCACTAGTTGCATAAGGTGGCTGGCGGGTGTCTGTCTCTCCCACTTTAATTGAAGCGGATTCGATGAAAAGGGTCCTTATGAAGGGTAAAAAGAAGTTGACAAATCACGTTGTGGCTTTCACGTAGGTAAGAAAACGTTCTTGCTAGAACCCTATTTCAGCCACGTAAAACTTGCAACAACAATTAGAGGACGTCTAACTTGTTTTTGCAGCAAGTGCTTTGTTATATGATATGGCCAAAGTTGTGATGAATGATGAATGATATATATGTGATGTATGAGATGCTCATGCTATTGTAATAGGAATCACGACTTGCATGTCGATGAGTATGACAACCGACAGGAGCCATATGAGTTGTCTTTATTTTTTGTATGACCTGCGTGTCATTGAGAAACGCCATGTAAATTACTTTAATTTATTGCTAAACGCGTTAGCCATAGTAGTAGAAGTAATAGTTGGTGAGCAACTTCATGGAGACACGATGAAGGAGATCATGATGATGGAGATCATGGTGTCAAGCCGGTGACAAGATGATCATGGAGCCCCAAGATGGAGATCAAAGGAGCTATGTGATATTGGCCATATCATGTCACTATTATTATTTGATTGCATGTGATGTTTATCATGTTTTGCATCTTGTTTACTTAGAACGACGGTAGTAAATAAGATGATCCCTCATAATAATTTCAAGAAAGTGTTCCCCCTAACCGTGCACCGTTGCGACAGTTCGTTGTTTCAAAGCACCACGTGATGATCAGGTGTGATAGATTCTAACGTTCACATACAACGGGTGTAAGACAGATTTACACATGCAAACACTTAGGTTGACTTGACGAGCCTAGCATGTACAGACATGGCCTCGGAACACAGAAGATCGAAAGGTCGAGCTTGAGTCGTATAGAAGATACGATCAACATGAAGATGTTCACCGACGTTGATTGGTCCGTCTCACGTGATGATCGGACACGGCCTAATTAACTCGGATCATGTTATACTTAGATGACTAGAAGAGGGATGTCTATCTAAGTGGGAGTTCATTAAAATTTGATTAGATGAACTTAATTATCATGAACTTAGTCTAAAATATTTACAATATGTCTTGTAGATCAAATGGCCAACGTAGTCCTCAACTTCAACGCGTTCCTAGAGAAAACCAAGCTGAAAGACGATGGCAGCAACTACACGGACTGGGTCCGAAACCTGAGGATCATCCTCATAGCTGCCAAGAAAGATTATGTCCTACAAGCACCGCTGGGTGACGCACCTGTTCTCCCTGCAGAACAAGACGTTATGAACGCTTGGCAGGCACGTACCGATGACTACTCCCTCGTTCAGTGCGGCATGCTTTACAGCTTAGAGCCGGGACTCCAAAAATGTTTTGAGAGACATGGAGCATATGAGATGTTCGAAGAGCTGAAAATGGTTTTTCAAGCTCATGCCCGGGTCGAGAGATATGAAGTCTCCGACAAATTCTTCAGCTGTAAGATGGAGGAAAATAGTTCTGTCAGTGAGCACATACTCACTATGTCTGGGTTGCATAACCACTTGACTCAGCTGGGAGTTAATCTCCCAGATGACGCGGTCATTGACAGAATCCTCCAGTCGCTTCCACCAAGCTACAAGAGCTTTGTGATGAACTTCAATATGCAGGGGATGGAAAAGACCATTCCTGAAGTATTTGCTATGCTGAAATCAGCAGAGGTAGAAGTCAAGAAGGAACATCAAGTGTTGATGGTGAATAAAACCACTAAGTTCAAAAAGGGCAAGGGTAAGAAGAACTTCAAGAAGGACGGCAAGGAAGTTGCCGCGCCCGGCAAGCAAGCTGCCGGGAAGAAGCCAAAGAATGGACCCAAGCCCGAGACTGAGTGCCTTTATTGCAAGGGAAGTGGTCACTGGAAGCGGAATTGCCCCAAATACTTAGCGGACAAGAAGGCTGGCAAAACAAAAGGTATATGTGATATACATGTAATTGATGTGTACCTTACCAGTACTCGTAGTAGCTCTTGGGTATTTGATACCGATGCAGTTGCTCACATTTGTAACTCAAAGCAGGAGCTACGGAATAAGCGGAGACTGGCGAAGGACGAGGTGACGATGCGCGTTGGGAATGGTTCCAAGGTCGATGTGATCGCCGTCGGCACGCTGCCTCTTCATTTACCTACGGGATTAGTTTTGAACCTCAATAATTGTTATTTAGTGCCAAGTTTGAGCATGAACATTGTATCAGGATCTCGTTTGATACGAGATGGCTACTCATTTAAATCCGAGAATAATGGTTGTTCTATTTATATGAGAGATATGTTTTATGGTCATGCTCCGATGGTGAATGGTTTATTCTTAATGAATCTCGAGCGTAATGCTACACATGTTCATAGTGTGAATACCAAAAGATGTAAGGTTGATAATGATAGTCCCACATACTTGTGGCACTGCCGCCTTGGTCACATAGGTGTCAAACGCATGAAGAAGCTCCATGCAGATGGACTTTTAGAGTCTCTTGATTATGAATCATTTGACACGTGCGAACCATGCCTCATGGGTAAAATGACCAAGACTCCGTTCTCACGAACAATGGAGCGAGCAACCAACTTATTGGAAATCATACATACTGATGTGTGCGGTCCAATGAGTGTTGAGGCTTGCGGTGTCTATCGTTATGTTCTCACCCTCACTGATGACTTGAGTAGATATGGGTATATCTATTTGATGAAACACAAGTCTGAGACCTTTGAAAAGTTCAAGGAATTTCAGAGTGAGGTTGAAAATCAACGTGACAGGAAAATCAAGTTCCTACGATCAGATCGTGGAGGAGAATACTTGAGTCATGAATTTGGCACACACTTAAGAAAATGTGGAATAGTTTCACAACTCACGCCGCCTGGAACACCTCAGCGTAATGGTGTGTCCGAACGTCGTAATCGCACTCTATTAGATATGGTGCGATCTATGATGTCTCTTACCGATTTACCGCTATCTTTTTGGGGCCATGCTTTGGAGACTGCCGCATTCACTTTAAATAGGGCTCCGTCGAAATCCGTTGAGACGACACCGTATGAATTATGGTTTGGGAAGAAACCTAAGCTGTCATTTCTAAAAGTTTGGGGATGCGATGCTTATGTCAAGAAACTTCAACCTGAAAAGCTCGAACCCAAGTCGGAAAAATGCGTCTTCATAGGATACCCTAAAGAAACTATTCGGTATACCTTCTACCTCAGATCCGAAGGCAAGATCTTTGTTGCCAAGAATGGATCCTTTCTAGAGAAGGAGTTTCTCTCGAAAGAAGTAAGTGGGAGGAAAGTAGAACTTGATGAAGTATTACCTCTTGAACCGGAAAATGGCGCAACTCAAGAAAATGTTCCTGAGGTGCCTGCACCGACTAGAGAGGAAGTTAATGATGATGATCAAGATACTTCTGATCAAGCTCCTACTGAAATTCGTAGGTCCACAAGGACACGTTCCGCACCAGAGTGGTACGACAACCCTGTCTTGGAAATCATGTTGTTAGACAATGGTGAACCTTCGAACTATGAAGAAGCAATGGCGGGCCCTGATTCCGACAAATGGCTGGAAGCCATGAAATCCGAGATAGGATCCATGTATGAAAATGAAGTATGGAGTTTGACTGACTTGCCCGTTGAGCGGCGAGCCATAGAAAATAAATGGATCTTTAAGAAGAAGACAGACGCGGATGGTAATGTGACCATCTATAAAGCTCGGCTTGTCGCTAAGGGTTATCGACAAGTTCAAGGGGTTGACTACGATGAGACTTTCTCACCGGTAGCGAAGCTAAAGTCCGTCTGAATCATGTTAGCAATTGCCGCATTCTACGATTATGAGATATGGCAAATGGATGTCAAAACGGCATTCCTTAATGGTTTACTTAAGGAAGAATTGTATGTGATGCAGCCGGAAGGTTTTGTCGATCCTAAGAATGCTGACAAGGTGTGCAAGCTCCAACGCTCGATTTATGGGCTGGTGCAAGCATCTCGGATTTGGAACATTCGCTTTGATGAGATGATCAAAGCGTTTGGGTTTACGCAGACTTATGGAGAAGCCTACGTTTACAAGAAAGTGAGTGGGAGCTCTGTAGCATTTCTCATATTATATGTAGATGACATACTTTTGATGGGAAATGATATAGAACTCTTGGACAGCATTAAGGCCTACTTGAATAAGAGTTTTTCAATGAAGGACCTTGGAGAAGCTGCATATATATTAGGCATCAAGATCTATAGAGATAGATCAAGACACCTCATAGGTATTTCACAAAGCACATACCTTGATAAGATATTGAAGAAATTCAATGTGGATCAGTCTAAGAAGGGGTTCTTGCCTGTGTTACAAGGTGTGAAATTGAGCTCAGCTCAATGTCCGACCACGGCAGAAGATATAGAAGAGATGAGTGTCATCCCCTATGCCTCAGCCATAGGTTCTATTATGTATGCCATGCTGTGTACCAGACCTGATGTAAACCTTGCCGTAAGTTTGGTAGGAAGGTACCAAAGTAATCCCGGCAAGGAACACTGGACAGCGGTCAAGAATATCCTGAAGTACCTGAAAAGGACTAAGGAAATGTTTCTCGTTTATGGAGGTGACGAAGAGCTCATCGTAAAGGGTTACGTCGACGCTAGCTTCGACATAGATCTGGATGACTCAAAGTCACAAATCGGATACGTGTATATTTTGAATGGTGGGGCAGTAAGCTGGTGCAGTTGCAAGCAGAGCGTCATGGCGGGATCTACATGTGAAGCGGAGTACATGGCAGCCTCGGAGGCAGCGCATGAAGCAATTTGGGTGAAGGAGTTCATCACCGACCTAGGAGTCATACCCAATGCGTCGGGGCCAAGCAAACTCTTCTGTGACAACACTGGAGCTATTGCACTTGCTAAGGAGCCCAGGTTTCACAAGAAGACCAGGCACATCAAGCGTCGCTTCAACTCCATTCGTGAAAATGTTCAGGATGGAGACATAGATATTTGTAAAGTACATACGGACCTGAATGTAGTAGATCCGTTGACTAAACCTCTCCCTAGAGCAAAACATGATCAACACCAGAATTCCATGGGTGTTCGATTCATCACAATGTAACTAGATTATTGACTCTAGTGCAAGTGGGAGACTGTTGGAAATATGCCCTAGAGGCAATAATAAAAGCATTATTATTATATTTCGTTGTTCGTGATAATTGTCTTTATTCATGCTATAATTGTGTTATCCGGAAATCGTAATACATGTGTGAATAATAGACACCAACATGTCCCTAGTAAGCCTCTAGTTGACTAGCTCGTTGATCAACAGATAGTCATGGTTTCCTGACTATGGACTTGGATGTCATTAATAACGAGATCACATCATTAGGAGAATGATGTGATGGACAGACCCAATCCTAAACATAGCACAAGATCGTATAGTTCGTTTGCTAGAGTTTTTCCAATGTCAAGTATCCTTTCCTTAGACCATGAGATCGTGTAACTCCCGGATACCGTAGGAGTGCTTTGGGTGTACCAAACGTCACAACGTAACTGGGTGACAATAAAGGTATACTATGGGTATCTCCGAAAGTGTCTGTTGGGTTGACACGGATCAAGACTAGGATTTGTCACTCCGTATGACGGAGAGGTATCACTGGGCCCACTCGGTAATGCATCATCATTATGAGCTCAAAGTGACCAAGTGTCTGGTCACAGGATCATGCATTACGGTACGAGTAAAGTGACTTGCCGGTAACGAGATTGAACGAGGTATTGGGATGCCGACGATCGAATCTCGGGCAAGTAACATACCGACTGGCAAAGGGAATTGAATACGGGGTTGCTTGAATCCTCGACATCGTGGTTCATCCGATGAGATCATCGTGGAGCATGTGGGAGCCAACATGGGTATCCAGATCCCGCTGTTGGTTATTGACCGGAGAGTCGTCTCGGTCATGTCTGCATGTCTCCCGAACCTGTAGGGTCTACACACTTAAGGTTTGGTGACGCTAGGGTTGTGAAGATATGTATATGCAGTAACCCGAATGTTGTTCGGAGTCCCGGATGAGATCCCGGACGTCACGATGAGTTCCGGAATGGTCCGGAGGTGAAGAATTATATATAGGAAGTGCAGTTTCGTCCATCAGGAGAGTTTCGGGGGTCACTGGTATTGTATCGGGACCACCGGATAGGTCCCGGGGGTCCACCGGGTGGGGCCACCCATCCCAGAGGGCCCCATGGGCTGAAGTGGGGAGGGGAACCAGCCCATGACGGGCTGGTGCGCCCTCCTAGGCCCACCCCATGCGCCTAGGGTTGAAACCCTAGGGGTGGGGGGCGCCCCACCTTGCCTTGGGGGCCACTCCAGCCCTGGCCGCCGCCCCCCCTAGGAGATCCAATCTCCTAGGGCTGGCGCCCCCCCTAGGGGAGCCTATATATATGAGGGGGAGGGAGGGGGCAGTCGCACCTTGAGTCTTGGCGCCTCCCTCTCCCCTGCTACACCTCTTCCTCTCGTAGTATACGGCGAAGCCCTGCTACTGTGACGCCCTGCATCCACCACCACGCCGTCGTGCTGCTGGATCTTCATCAACCTCTCCTTCCCCCTTGCTGGATCAAGAAGGAGGAGACGTTACGCTGACCGTATGTGTGTTGAACGCGGAGGTGCCGTCCGTTAGGCGCTAGGATCTCCGGTGATTTGGATCACGTCGAGTACGACTACCTCATCCCCGTTCTTCGAACGCTTCCGCTCGCGATCTACAAAGGTATGTAGATGCATCCGATCACTCGTTGCTAGATGAACTCCTAGATGGATCTTGGTGAAACCGTAGGAAATTTTTTTGTTTTCTGCAACGTTCCCCAACACGTTCCAGGCAGCGTCAGAGGTCCCGTCCACATGGATTAGATGTTCCGACAACATGTCGGCCTGGTCCTTCCTTCCAACATGACAATGGAGGTAACCAAACACTGAAAAGAAATCTTGATTCCAAAACTTTTACTTTTGTGGCGCATGACTTGAAAGAACAGCATATGGCTGTGTCCTGTAGATTCGGATGATGGTGAAGCTCGTAGACATGGACTGCAATCTGTATATGATGGGTCAGCCACACGCTTACAGCAAGCAGTTATCACGTATCTTCATGACTGTGAAGCTGCCAAACATGGTAAAACACACACAGTAGCTGCAGACATGACCGATGCAGTCGAAATGGGTGCAGCAGTGGAGCAAGTCGCTCAAGCAGCAGATGCGGTGGTTGAGCAAACCACAAGCAAGGAAAAGATGTCTCATTCGACTGTGCTAGATGTGCAAACATACTGCAATCCTGGTCCTTCTTTCCGGCGTGACGAAACAGGTACTTCAACATGATTGTTTATACAACTGTATATCTTGGTAAACATTTCTACACACTGAGCAAATATGTGTGCTGCAGATGGCGCTGACGGTCAAGCTTGTGCACAGGGTTTTGCTTTAAACTAGACTGGTTCATTGACTAACTTCCAGCAAGTTGTCCTCGGTTATCTGAAAAAATGTGGGATTAAGCACACTATGACACACGGCAGCAGGAGACAAAATGAATCAGCAGGGACTTGTGTGGGAGATGAGAAAACATCTTCAAGAAGGGATTGGGGGGATAAGTACCCGCCGTCAATTGGGTTGAATCATTCCCATCCCTCCCCTGAAGAAATTTCAAGGTTCAATGCTAACATGACTGCCTGTGAGGGTTGGATTTTACAGAAGTAAGCGAAAAATGAATACAATGCATCCTTTATTGCTTTTGTTTATGAAGAAAACATCAATGAGAAAGAAAGAAAAGAAGAAAAACAACAGTTTATTATTTCCTGAAAAATCCTTAGTAACTACCGGGACTTTTGCAGGAAATGGGTTAAGCACTACCATCCAATTTTGGCGGTTGCGTCTGGCCAAGACATCAAAGATGAGTTGACACCAGGGGGTGAGGTGACCATGAATGTATGGAGGTGTATTCAACACATGCTACGTGAAAAGGATAATGGAGTATACGGTGAGTGGCTCGACAGGTTCAGGGAGCTCTTCGACCCACACTTCGTGGTAAGTCACAACATATGTGAAAATGTGGACAAAGAATTATTGTTAGCAACACAATGATTATTTTGCTTGTTGGTGAGGAATAACGCATGTTGTGTGTGGCATTTACATTTTCAGGAAGAGGTTTGTAGGGATGACGGTGAAACAGACTGGGATTACATAGAAACTATGATGAATTCAGAAGTAATTGGATATAGGATTGATTGGTTGAAGAAGGTAAATTTTTTTTGACAGTTATTGCATGTAAAAATTGCGTCTCTTCCTGTGGCTAACCTAATGTTTTTATTTTCATGATGTGAACAATGACAGTTCTGGTTCCCAGTTGATTTTATGGACTGCTGGTCAATGTACCTTCTGGACAAGGATGAAAATACGGTGGTGGTGCTTGACCCAACCGAGACCGATGTCATGGATGAGATGAAAATTAAACACGAGAACCATGCAAAGAAGTTCCAACGAAGGTTCTGCTCTCTCTTCAACAACTATTTCGGCAACGGGTTGGTTGAAACAGATGGTTGGAAATTCCTCTACCCATTGGTGGCACATCATGAACCGTGCAACAGGTGTGTGTCACAGAAAACCCACAACATCCCCTCCCCCAAAACACACAAATCGTGACTTAAATTCAGTACTACCACATATGGGGAAATGTAGTAAGTAAGATAAAATTTATAATGTTGATAAGAACGGTTTGCTGTCTGACAGGGAAGACAGCAGAGTGTACATCACACACTACTACACAGACTTCACCGGGCTGTACCTCCATTCAACACTAAGCCAGGTTGGTAAACCTTATAATTATAGGATCATATTTTATGACGCATCAAATTTGTTGTGAATAGTATACAAAGAGACTGTAAAACCTTGTTGGTTTCAATGTTGCCATGCAAGACCAGATTGATGGTTTGCGCGCAAAGCTCGCCTATGAAATTGTGACCATGAAGGGGAACAAGGGAGACGTTCCAGAGTTCGCATACGATGTGATCATAGACTGATGGCCTGAAGATGAGCATGCAAGCAGGACCCTGGAAAGGCCGACTACGGGCTCCACAGATCTTTTGTCTATCCTTGTGGTATTAGTAGTTGCACAACTGAAGGACTAAGGTTTCATTTTGGATCGCTTGAAAAACCACTAAGGCACAAAATACTAGTTTTAACCAGCGATTTATGTGCATGGGATGTGACAAAAAGTATGTAACCCCTAAGTATGACCTTAAGACTTATTAGCTGGTGTCCGACAGTAGTGCGGACGACTACATGTCCTGGGCAAGTGAAAACTTATCACTATCACTTTGTGGCTGTTATCAGTCATGTGCATGTGGCGCGATTAGAGAATTTGATAGGTCTTCACTAGTATTTGTTTGTGCAAAATGAAGCAGGGGATCAGTAGTACGAAGCGATTTACCTGATAATGAGGATGTTGTATGTTGGTGGGGAAAGTTCCTTCAGCATAGTGATCGGCGGTAGTAACATGATTTCCATAGTCGTGTTCCCTTGTTGTAGAATTACCATTGCGGTCCAATAGAAATTGTTAGTAAAAATTAAATAGTCTGAACCTTTAGAAGCCTGACAAACATAAGTTAAAAAAATTACAAATGAAAGAAGATTCTTTGGGCAGTTGAGTTTGCTAGATTTAAGAACCCATGCAGTCTGTTAAAAAATACAACATTTGAAATACGTGTAGGTGGTCGAACTTTGAACTTTTCAAGCGACAAAGTCACTCAGTTATCAGCTAGGAATCCATCATAATTCGGGGAAATGCTACGATCAGTTGGTACATACTGCATTGTTGTCATATGAGATTACTTGGTGAGGACTAGAAAAGATCATGGTTTAGCAGTCAAACTGTATCTTTTACATTTCTGAATATACGGGAAAAACATGGACTAGACAGTAACGATTGGGGCGGGGGAGGGGGGAGGGGGGGCGGCGTGATGCAGTAAGGTAAAATAGATTGAGCAGAACTTCCATTTTCGTTCGGTGAAGCTATTTCCCAAACCCGTCGTCCCTCTATCAAAACTGGTTTCCGGAGTAGATGTCATATGGACCTTCTTGTAGATAAATTGATTGCCGTCCCGAATTTACGAACACAGAGTTGAGAAAGTCCGATCCTTAACTTGGGACGTAAACAGACATATAAGTGAAGAAAAATATAGAAAAAGTAGATTTGGTTCGGCAATTATGTTGGATAATTTTGTAAAACAATGCTGTCTGTATAAGAAAAAAACAGTTAAAACTACCTAGTGTGTATGAGTTCTGTGTTTCAGTAGATAAAGGGGATCGATTTCCGATTTAAAAGCCATTTTTCATTTCGCTAGGACTTACAAACAAATGGTTCATACTACATTCCTAAACAGATTTTTTGATGAAAAACTACCGAATACCATGGTTCACATGTCTACTGTGGCGTTTATAATAATCGATAGCTCATAAAAAATGAAAGCTAGAAGAACGTCTGAGCGATAAACGATGCATTGTGATACACCGGAATCAGCAGGAGATACATATTCATTCGAATGAAGCAGTTCCCCCAACCCGCTGTCCCTCTAACCGGACTAGTTTGACCCAAGCCAGGAGTCGGTCAGTACACATGGGATGGTTATATGTACCGTCCACAGAGCCTCATGCACCAACTTTGAAGAATTGCCATGAAGTTTGACACACTCATGCAGTGCCCGCCTTTTCGTTTTGCCAACATTGTACTATACATGTTGGTAGATGTTGTTCGGTTTACGGTTGTCACCACAACAAGGGAAAAATAAGTGAGACATTTGTAATGACTCACCATGACTTCGGAAGAACATCGGTAAGATTAGACGTGTTTATGAGAATGGACCTACCTTTGTTAGAGGGATCTTCGGCTTCTGGCCGTCGTAGTGTTGGGCGATGTGGAGCACGCACGCGCCGGTTTCTTGTCTGTTTTATGATAGACAAAAAGGAAAAAAGTAAATATAAAGTGAGGTAGGGGAAAAATGCTGAAAGTTCCTGTATATTTAGGGGGGAGAAGGCTACATACCTATCGAAATTTTCCTCAGCTACAACGTGGTATTTGGTCGCCCAATGGCCGTCTTGCGTGGGCCAGCCAGCGTAGTACTCGTTCAGGCATTGGAAAAGAGCATGATGAAGCTTCCAAGCTATGAGTTCGTTCTTGTCTTTTGTTGCGTCACTCGGACCTCCGCCTCTGGTGAGAGGGTCAAGCACGTGGAGATTCCTTGACATCATGTCCCACATCAGTATTATCCATCCATCCTCTGATGGTACTGGCAAGAAGAACTGAGTAGAGCACAACAGAATGTTTAGCTAGAAGGTAATATACAGGATGATATGTAGACAGAAAGTTGGTGAACAATAAACGTCGAAATCATATGTACTGGAAGAAGATGAGCTGAGCATGGATGTCATGAAGTTGACGAGTTGGGATGTACCATCTGGCAAGAGGTTATGTCATATGGGATCTCATTGCCAACCAGCTGCTTCTGGATCGAGATGTTTGTCAAGTATTCATGGTCCGCAAGTACAATGGTCTGAAAAAAGGTGAATGCATAAGAGGTCAGAGCTTGAACGATAAACTTGAAGGATTAGCTGAGAGAGCATGAATGCAGAAAGAAAGGACCAAAATGAAATAATCAGGGCATCTAGGCAAGCCAGAATTACCGCAAATTCAGGTTCCATATTGTGCCTCTAGTTCATGTATGGACACTTTGAATTCACTTCCTGGTCGGACTGGGAATACCTCCTCAGGATTATAGAAACAAGCTCGTGGTGAAGGTGCTGCATCCCAACTAGCTATTCGCGCAACGCCATCCCGGTAACGCGGATCAGCCGTGGACTGTCATGTATAATGTAGTACCTACAGTTCATTTAGCGAATTCAAAAGATACCGGGTTAAAAAGTAAGGGTGCTAAATAATGAGCATGGCTGGACTTGATGTAAAGCCTGAAAATTCAAATGGCGGGATAAAAATGAATAAGTTGAACGGGAAACACCTCTGCAGGTCTTGTATTGGCAGCTGTGTGAAGTGGGAAACAATAAGGTCCGTTGTTGGCATATGTCGTAGATGTGGCACAACACCATTCACCCATGGATCGGTTGCAAATCCTTGCTGGAATATGTATTTCCGCTTGTGTAGATTTGTGCAGCACTGTCCAAAGACAGTAAATGGAGTGTTGACTGGAAGGTCTGCATACATTTGAGCGATGGACATTACAGTGGACTTGAAGTAATTGAGCGCATTGGGATATGCTCGCGAAGAGGATTTCTTGCTGTTTGAGATAGAATCCTGCGCATCCATGGCGCGCTTACGCAACGTACCAGCTGGTGGCAGAGGCGAGGTAGCTGGAAAAAGTCGAAAAATACAAGATAATCAAGAGATTAGAGATGCTCTGGACGAGGGCCTCCTTGTGAGTGGGAGTATATAAAAAAGTTTTGAGAATAATGTATTGCAGGATGTCATATGACCTTCACAATCAGATAGCTCAAGCCTTTGTCCCTGTATTTTTTTCTGCTACAGGCATCCTAAACCGTACAGACTTGGAGGTGGCAGGGAGTGCTGATGCATGGCGGTAAACACAGAAACAAAAGAATGAGTTGTGCATAAGAAGGATACAAATGACATTGTCTAAACTGATTAATTTTTCTTTTGCTGACCTGACTCTGGGCACTCAGTGAACCACGAGCGCGGCAGCACACACAACGACTTGTGACTGATTTTATTACTTTGTCTAAGAACGTGTAGAAGTCCATTTGAAGCCCATTCTTTGCTTCCAACGGGCCTGCTGGATTTTGTTGGTGGCTTGGGTCAAATGCATAATGCCTCTCGCGTTGTGCTGTTTTAAAATCATCATGATCTCGTCAGCTACCTGCGATAGATTGTATGGTGAGGACATAGGGATTTACCATCAGTGATAACTGATGTGGAAAATTTATGCATAAAAGACTAAAAAAGGAAGCACATACTAGATGAGGATACTTGTCCCGTAGATACTTTGCAAAATGAAGTGGCCCAGGAGCAGCACCGGTAGGTGTTAAAACCTCTGTTTGCCCATGCATTACAGGAGTTGTGTTCGGGAGGTGTCCTGCCGTCGGCGTGCCGGGACGCCTAGTAAGGCTGTTGGTGGTTGCAAACGGCGGAGCTGATGGCGGAATCTTGTGGCGTGTGTAGCATACTGTCAAAGCATCTCTCAGCTGCATCCGCAAAAAAATAATAGTAAAAATGAGCCAATAATTGGCTGTGTGAGTTTAGATAAACACGCATCATTGGTGCAAGAAGAGTTCCTGCTTAATCAAGCAGAAAATAAGTAAAAACTCATCTTTACATTGGCATGCGCATAGGAGGTCGTTCCTTTAACCGGGTCAGCAGCCATGGTGAGCATTCGACGGAAGGACTCGGGGTCAAATTCTGATATCCTAGGGAGCACACTGTGCGACTTGTTTAAAATGCCAAGATCAAGGTTGTCAAGCAAAAATACCTGCAAAACCACGACGATGTTGGCAGACACCATATCAATACAAGAATGCTTGCAAAATGAAACATACCTACAACATTTGCAAAAAACTAAAAAATGAACTTGCCTGAAAAAAGATGACAACCAGTTAGGTTGGTCGATAAATTGTTGGCCATCATGTCTTTCTTAAGCTTCTTGACTGCATCGAGAAGGTGCTGAAGGACATACTCACACCAATTAAATTGATAGATTGATTCAGTGTTCGCTATGGCTCCCCAAAAGTCAATGGTCGTGTAGTTGTGCTTCATGGTTGGAACTAGCACATGACCCATAACGAAGATTACAAATGCGATCTCGAAACAATATTTCTCTAGTTTGCTTGAATTCTCATTGATGTCATGCATCAGGAAATCTTCAGCTGCCCTCAAGCTGTGTACTCCAGTTTTGTTCATCTGAAGTGTTGTCTTTATAAAATGAACAACCTCAGGATTTTTGTTTGCATCCCTCCCCTTCACACTACGGTGGCCGCATGGAATCCCAAAAACCTTGTAGAAATCCTCTGGGTAAAACTTAAGAACCTTGTTGTCCCCCAATTTAATCTCCCTGCGGCTGACGCTAACTGTGCTCATAATCCACGCGCTCACCTTCAGACTAAGCTTCTGCAGTGCTGGCAGCTTCAGCATACCTCCAAACCCAATCTGCTCTACTAACCACTTCTTGTAGTCATCAAAAGTCTGAATTACACTGATTGCATGCTTCAAGGAGATGCATCATGTTGGCACGAGTGGATCTCCGGGCAGAGCGCTGGAGGATGACCCGTCCAAGTCGGAATCATCTCCGACGGCGGCTGCGCGCGGGGTGTCGTTGCCACAACCATCCCGCTGCTCGCCGCAGCTACCAGACTCTGATCTATGGTCATCCTACAGGGAGGGCGCATGAAAAAGGATACACATACAACAATTGTGTCAGATCTGGACGAGATGCATGACACACTAACGATAGTACAACATGAACAGATAAAACATAATATGGGAGGGAGCGTACCATGCTGCTGTGAGTACGAATAGTGTAAAGCCTGGCAAAGAGGAGGGCGGCGGGATGGATCCCTCGCAGATGATATGCTTCTCGCCAGCGGCCGGCTTGGTCGGTATGGTTCACGATATGACTGGATCTGTGGAGAATGGATGAAATGCAGCCGCCCACCCACCTGCCGCCACTTAGATGAAATGACAAGTTTGCCCCTTCATAATTAGGGTCAGTGTGTGGTTGGGGCCATGGGCAACATGACGCATGTGCCGGCTCGTCTGGTCCAAAAATTACAGTTGCCCATATTAACGTTAAGAAAATAAAACCTGAACGAGGTGGACAAGTATATGCGGCATTGAAAACCACTGCCCCAATGCAAGAGAGCTCGTGTAGCGTAAATTTCTTCATTACGGCCTAGTGAAACTATAGAATGCGGTGGCGCAAACATTGCTCAAACTGGTATTCAGATAGACAACATCATTTTAAGAAGATCTTCATTACCATCGGCTGTGTTCCATAGATAATACTAATAAACATAATAGCCACAGTTCTCTTAAACGGGATTGGTGAGGGGCGAAAAAGGCTTAGTGGTAGAGGGAGCCACCCTTGTTTACAATTAATCCAGCCTAACCTAACTACTACGCAGCAGTAGCTGCGATTCATGCTCACAACACTTTAATTTAAGCAAAGCACATAGCAAGCACGACCATCAGGACGACAACGGAGAGTAAGATGTTGACAACAGCCATGAGCATGGCAACTGCGGTAGTCCTTGTGCACCAGATGCTGCCCCGGCTGCCGCAGCTGGCATGATGGCTTCAGCAAACAGATTGTTGACGGCCTGCGGGGGCTGGTGCATCGCTGCTTGGATCTGCGGCGGAAGATGCGGCTGGACGTGCTGCTGCGCCTGGGGCTGTATGGCAGCTAGAACCATCTGGACAGGCGGGTTGCCATGATGAACTGCGAATCCATGCCCAGCCGGGTGCCATCCGGCTTGATGCTGCGCAGCAACAATCTGGTCCTGAGTCATCCTCCTGCAATAGGCGCGCTTGAACTCGAAGAAACGACACTGACGAGCCTGACAAAATATGAAACGCATACTGGAATGCATTAGTCAGAGGACCGGTGAGCACAAGCTGTGGCAATTAGATGCGGGGTCGGAGCTTTCGCAATCAAGAAAACAACTTACATCGTAGCGGATGCACTAGTAGAAACGATGACCGGCATTGTTGACGGTCCTAGCGACGGCGGTGACGACCTCGTCGCCACACAGAGGCATTCCATCAAAGGGAGCAGCCAGTCCGCTGGCATGGGGAGAGAGGAGGACGACGATGAGGACATGGCGGGTCAACTGAAGATGGTTGGGCAAGGTCGAGCTCAATGTGTCAAGAGGGGGATGGGAGGGGGGAGAAGAGTGAATGAGGTGGATGAGGTAGTGACGGTTGGGCCGGTGGACATTTAATGTCACACTTGCGCCGATGCCGTCCGTGCGGATCCTTCCTTCATACGGCTCATGATGGCTCAGGTAGGGTGTGGAGCCATTGCCCGTCCATCTGTCCCGCAACGGCGTCCGCTCGAGCCATCGCAATCAATGTTGCACTGACACACGAGACGGGAAATGCATCTACGGTCAGAAAATACATGAAGACGCACATATCTTGGCGCAGAGGAATGGTGTGGATATCAGGCTCATCTGAGCTCTAGCTCAGAAACGGATTTTCGCAATTTACCATATGACTATCTATCTATCTTTTATTTATCTATCTATCTATCCATCTATCTATCTATTTATATACTTAAGACGATAGAAAAGTAACGATGAAGATTGACCTGTCTAAAGTTATGATATTTGAATGGCAGAGATTAAATATATACCTAAGACGATAGAAAAGGAACGGTGAAGATTGACCTGTCTAAAGTTATGATATTTGAATGGCTGAGATTAAAAATATATGATGTTCGAGATTAAAAGTTCTAAAAGTTACGTAGAACAATATCATGTACATTTTTTGAATCCGATATGTAACTAGCACAAAAACAAAGAACGTGTACTTTACAGGAAAGAACAACGTGTACGTTAAAGAAAGGGTGTGTCTAGGGCACATCTAGATGTGCTTTAGTTATTGCACATCTAAGTGAGTGAATCAAGTATAAAGAGAAAAAGAAAAAAGAAAAAAAAATATTCACACGAATCTTAATGTAAGATCAATGACATATGACTTAGATGTGCAATACTTATGGCACATCTAGATGTGCTTTAGCAAAATTGTTGAAAAGACTAACATGAAAGTCCTATCAACAGCCAATCGAAACCAATAGAAAAAGGAAATCAAGATATAGTTGGAAAAGGGAATGAAGCTTATAGGAGTCCTCCGGTAAAAAAAAAATCTTCAATCAGAATTCACGTGAAGAAAAATTTCATATGAAAATATTTGTTGTTCCTATCTTATCGGAACTAACTATTGCATAACTACCGATTTGGGCAGGCCCTATGGCTAACTTCCGATTCAAGGTAGATAAAAGAAAGGAAAAGAATTATTTATTGAGAAAAAAATGAATTAGCCACATGTAGTGTTGGGCCACGTGGTACGGCCGGTACACATGGGATGGTTATATGTGCTACTTTTAAAAAAGTTTACGGGAGAGTATGAATGCATTTTTGAAAGGGAACTACCTAATAAAAATCAACAAAGGGCAATTGAGACATGCAAGGGCTACAATAAAGTCGAGCGAAGCACAAACTTTTAAGAGCATTCCTATAAATAGTTAGATGGGTCAAGTAAAACTAATACCCTTTTATTCCTATGATTAATTTATTAAAAGGACGCCGATAACGCCCACACGTGTGGGCGTTAAGGGGTCTGTCCACATGTTTTGTGTGATGTCTAAAAGGATCAGCGCACATGCCTACGTGTGGGCAAAACAAGTAATGCCCACACGTCTCTTTTTTTTCTCACGGTCCCTCTCACACGTGTACGTGTCGGCAAAAAAGATAACGCCCACACGTTTGTACGTCAGGTCTCCTACCTCATGGTCCCGCATGCCCCGCATGACAGTCACCACGCGCCCCGCAGTTGCCATGGTCTGGACCCTTTTTCATGTTCGTTTAACTGTAGTTGCCATGTCACTGAACTATAGTTGTCATGTCGGACAACTACAGTTGCCATGGTTGCTCAACTGCAGTTGCCATCTTAGGTCAAGTGCCAGATGCCATTTTTGGACAACTGCAGCGGTTGCCATGTATGGTCTGTTTTACTATAGTTGCCATGATTTGAAAACTTTAGGGGCTGCCACCTACTAACACTAGGCAGTTGCCATGTATGGTCTGGTTTACTATAGTTGCCATGATTTGAAAACTTTAGGGGTTGACACTAGTCAGTTGTCGTGTAGTGCTACAAAGAGACATGGAAAAATAACATATTCGGGTAAAGAGGTAGTTGCCATCTGCTTACAAGCACACTATGTCAGTTTACATGTATCCTGCAAAAACACAAGGCAACTGGCAGCTTTGGGTGTGGGAGAGGAGACGGGCGTGTGGGCGAACTGATATATGCCCACACACCAGCCCATGTGCGTGAGTGAAAACTGACGTGTGTGCGAACTGCTAAACGCCCACACACCGGTCCTTTCGTGTGGTGAAAACAGACATGTGGGCGATCGGATAAATGCCCACACATCAGCCCAGTCCTACGTGGCACCACAAACATGCCAAGATTCATACAATCACAAACGGACATGAATCCACACATGTGGGCGAGATGCAAATGCCCACACGTGTGGGCGTTAGCATTTCCGTATTAAAATTATAATAGCATTTACATTTTATATACAAACACGTGTTGGTCAAAAAAACTTTATATACAAACACATATCTATTAAAAATTATGTTTCAAAATAGTGTCAAAAACTATAACAACAGATGTGACGATATACAGAAAATTGTGATTACTCCACGTACATGCTTTGGAGTCAGTTAACAATAGATGAGCGCCTCCCCTCGCCTCCCCCCTGAGCGCCTCCCCTTCCCTGCTCCCGCGCCGGCGCCACTCCGGCCCCGTCGCCCACCCCAAACCCACAAGCTTCCCGCTCCAGGTCCGGCGTCCACCATGGCCTCTCAGGTCTCCCTGTCGGCGGCATCCTCCGACACGCCCTCGTTGTCCCTCCCCCCGCCGCCTCCGAGGCCGGTGCTACGCTCCCTCATCGTCGTCCCCGACATCATCGGCACCGCGCATGGCCCTATCATCCGCGACGGAGGCCCCCGCTCCCCCCCCCCGCGCCCGGCAGATCCAGCCGCCTGGCAGACCAAAGCCAGCCGGCGGGCATCAGACCCCCGGCCACGCTCACTGCCCAGCCCGACGCGCCACCCCCCAGGCAGGTGGCCGAACATCCTCCCTACTTCCAGGCCTCCAAGGGGCAGAATCCCGATGGAGCTCATTGGCTGCTGCTACAACTGCGAAGATGGGTGGCACATCTCGGCCATGTTCAAGAAGCCGCCTTTCTGTGTGCGCTGTCGGGGCGAAGGCCACATCTCCAGGGGCTGCACGCGCCCGCGCCCTCGCAGCACTTCTCCGATCGAGTAGCCTCACCTGCCGCCGGCTCTCTGTCCCAGGCAGGCGCCGCCCGCACCAACTATGGAGGCCCGGGCACCCGCACCTCCTCTGCCTCCGCAGCTGCGAGCGCTGTCTAGCCATGCGACCGTGCTGCCACCGCCACCCCTAGGGCGGCCGTCGGTGGGTACGGTCCGCCTCAAGATCCCCTGGAGCCAGATTGTTGGCTCGACCTCGACGAGGAGCTGCATGGGGCCCGGCTTCTCCGTGCCCTTCGCGCCGGCGCTGTCGCACCGCTCGGTGGACGACCCGGTGGATTCTTGCTTTCTAGAGGCTGGGGCTGATTTGTGTGAGCTTGAGGAGGAGGTGGCTCGCGCGGTGGTGGTCAATTTTGTTGGGGTTCGTCCGGGCGGTGGATCTGGCAGTTGCGACGGCGGCCATCCAGACGGAAATCGAGCTCACTCCGCTCGACACGTCGATCAGAGCATACTACCCTGAGGACTATCTTGTTTCAAAATTGCTTTACACACGACGGTTAGTGCATGACGCTTGCACGATTCTCCCTCCCCAACATGGCTCCTCCACGCACGGTAGCTGCTGGTGCTTTTTTATTGAGAATCGGTAGATGCTGGTGCTGCCACGTATGAATCGTTCATGCATCGGCCGTGCAGGCATCGTCTGTCTAGCAACGCTCATCTTGTTTTATGCTGGACTACGTATTCGAGAGACAGGTTGGTGAGGTGTGGTCGTGTTGGCACCCTGCAGTTCGACCTACTGCTCCGGCCTTGGAAGAGGCATCACCATGGCACGGGCATCTCCATGCCGTTCTTGATTCCTCTTGCACTGTGTGGGGTGCCGGCGAATGCATAGACGAAGCGCGCCACGAATACTCTCATGCATGGGCTAGGAATCATCGCCAAAGTCGCGGTGTCTGTTGTGATCAAACGAGCGAGGGAGAGAGTTTGTGCTGCGTAAGTCTGCAGCTTTTCTTCCTTGGCCTTCTGCCTTTTATTTCAGAACGAAAGCAAACGCAATACACGCGATCAACCCATGATCGATCCAGACGCGCCATCCCACGTCCACGATGCATGAGAGTCGGACGTGCTGCTCCTAGCTACTCGCCACGGTGCGCACTCATGGTGGCCCTGGCCTAATCTTTAGGGAAAGAGGAAACTGAATCCTAACCAACTAGCTAACTGAAGGGAAAGAAAAAACAGCAGATAAACGGAGCGGCGCGAGACAGGTTCAACCCCAACAGTCTCCCCCTTGAACTTGTCATGCGCCCTTGGTGTCGAGGATGCCGATCCTTGCGCGCAGCTCCTGGAAGCGCACACGCCCAAGCAATTTTGTAAGGATGTCAGCCTGCTCGCCGGTGTTGACATGATCAACCTTCACCTTCCCTGCTTCAACCTTGTCTCTGAGGAAATGGTATCTGATCTCTATGTGCTTGCTTCTGTCATGAAACACCGGGTTTTTGCTGAGCTGAATCGCATACTTGTTGTCAATCAGAATTTCAGGTGGCTTCATCTCGGCGCCCGTAGCTTCTGCCAGCAGTCGAGAGACCCAGATGCCCTGACAAGTGGTGGATGCGCCCGCAACGAACTCCGCCTCACATGATGACAGCGAGACCACCTTCTGCTTGGTGGACTGCCAGCTGATCGGGCTCTTGTCGAGGAAGAAGAGCGAGCCGGTGGTGCTCTTGCGGTCGTCGACGTCGCCGCCAAGATCGGAGTCGCTGTAGCCGATGAGCGAGGGATCTCCGCTCCCCCTAAGGTACACACACCCGAGCGTCAGAGTGCCCGCGATGTACCTCAGCAAATGCTTGGCCGCCGTCAGGTGCTCGACGGTGGGCTTCTCCATGAAACGGCTGAGGTAGGAGACTGAATATGTGATGTCGGGCCTGGTCTGTACCAGATACCGTAGGCTGCCCATCAGGCTGCGATAGTACGAGGCGTCGGTAGCCGGCGCCGTACTATCCTTGCTGAGCTTCAACTTTGCTTCCATGGGCACTGCACTCGGCTTGCACTCCGCCATGGACGCCTTTTCGAGCAGCTTCTGTGCATAGCCTGCCTGACAAAGAGTGATGCCGCGCCCAGTCTGACGTACCTCTATGCCAAGGTAGTAGGTGAGCCGCCCGAGGTCACTCATCTGAAAGAGCTTCTTCATCTCCTCCTTGAAGTTGCTCAGCTCCCGTGGTTGTGCACCGGCGATGATAAGATCATCCACGTACACGCCTACTGCCAAGAGCGTGTCGCCGGTGCCGCGCATGTAGACGCCGTGTTCAGAGTCACTCTGCTGGAAGCCGAGCGACAGCAGGCTGCTGTCCAGCTTAGCGTTCCAGGCGCGTGGCGCCTGGCGTAGACCGTACAACGCCTTGGAGAGCTTGAACACCTTGTGCTCCTGTCCGGCGAGCTCGAACCCTGGTGGCTGCGCGACGAAGACCTCCTCTGCCAGATCCCCGTTGAGGAAGGCCGATTTTACGTCCATATGATGGACTTCCCACCCATGGTGAGCGGCGAGCGCGGTTAGAAGCCGCACGGAGTCAAAACGGGCCACCGGCGCAAAAACTTCCTCAAAGTCGATGCCGGCGCGCTGCACGTACCCCTTGGCCACGAGACGTGCTTTGTGCTTGACGATGGCGCCGGATGGGTCCTTCTTCAGCTTGAAGACCCATTTGAGTCCAATCGGGCGTTGCCCCGGCGGCGGCTCCACGAGCGCCCAGGTGTCGTTGGCGTCGATCGAGGCGAGCTCCTCCCGCATTGCCCGCAGCCAGCACTGCTGTGCCGCAGCTTCTGGGAACGACGCTGGTTCCTCTCCCACGACGAGGCAGACCGGGTCTGCGGCCTCATCGTCGTCCACGACGTCGACGAGGTGCACGTAGTCGTCGTCGTACTTGGTGTTGCGCTGATGGATGCCGTCCTTGCCCCGGGTGAGCATCGGGTGCCCACCCTGGTCACCGCCCCGGTCGCTTCCTTCTGCATCAGCGTCGGTGCGCGCCTCGCTCTGCGGCGCCGCGTCCTCCTCCGTGTCCTCACGCGCAGAGCCTGGCGTGACCGGCTCCCGCGCAGGTGAGCGAGCCGCAGGAGACGCCCCTGCTCCCCCGTCCTCTAGGCGCTCTGGCCGAGTGACGGAGACGGTGTAGCTCACCGTGAACGGCTCTGGCGCAGCTGTGGCGTCGTCCCACTTCCAGCACGCGCCTTCGTCGAAGACCACGTCGCGGGACACGTGAACGCGCCCAGTCCCAGGGTTGAAGACACGGTAGCCCTTGGTTCCTTCCTCATAGCCAATGAAGACCATGGGCGTGCTCCGGTCATCTAGTTTCTTGAGCATGGGCCTGGCGTTCTTGACATGTGCAACGCATCCAAACACACGAATATGCTGAACACTAGGCCTTTCGCCGTGCCATACCTCGTACGGAGTTTGTCCCTCGACGCTGCGCGTAGGAGATCGGTTCAGGAGGTAAACAGCGGTGGTGACCGCCTCCCCCCAGAACTTAGCCGGCATGCCCTTCGCCTTGAGCATGCTCCTCGCCATGGCGACCACGGTCTGGTTCCGTCTCTCCACCACCCCATTCTGCTGGGGTGTGTACGGCGTCGTGAGCTGCCGCTTGACGCCTTCTTCAGCGCAGTACTCCATGAACACTGCTGACGTGAACTCACCACCTCGGTCCGTCCGGAGAGCGCGCAGGGGCCGCCCCGTCTCGACCTCCACGGTGGCCTTGAAGCGCCTGATCGCAGCCTGAGCCTCGTCCTTGGAAGCAAGGAGGACCAGCCACATGTACCGGCTTCGATCATCCACGAGAAGCAGGAAGTATCTCTTCCCACCGGGCGTCGGCGGTGAGATCGCCCCGCACAGATCACCATGCACGAGATCGAGCAGGTTATCGGCTCGCCACTTTGCCTGCTGCGGGAACGGTGCCCGCCGCTGCTTGCCGGCGAGGCATGCGTCGCAGAGTTCGTCGACGTGGTCGATCCGCGGGAGACCCCGCACCATCTCCTCTCGAGCCAGCTTCTGCAGCGCCTGGAAGTTCAGGTGTCCCATGCGCGCGTGCCAGCGCCAGGACACGTCGTCGTAGCGCATCGCCATGCACTGGGGCTGCGCTGGCTGGACGTGGAGTATGTAGAGGCGGTTGCCGTTGCGCTGCACCTTGGCGAGGAGCTGGCGTCGAGTGTCGAGCACACACAACTCCCCGTGCTCGATCGTGACCCGGCAGCCGACCTCGTCCAGCTGCCCGAGGCTCACTATGTTGGAGCGCAGGCGGGGTATGAAGTACACCCTGGTGAGCGCGTGCTGGCGCCCGTCTTGGCACGTGAACAACACCGTGCCGCGTCCGCAGATGTCCACCGCGGACCCGTCCCCAAAGCGCACGTTCCCGCCCACGCCGGTGTCCAGCTCGGCGAAGAGTGACCGATCCCCGGTCATGTGGTTGCTCGCACCGGTGTCGAGGAACCAGGCCGAGTCGTAGCGCTCACCGTCACGCCCGGGCAGCACGCCGGCGCGTTCTTCGTTGAGCATGACGATCTCCGATGGAGGTGCAGGAATTGCCAGCTCCTCTGTGGCCTCCGTCAGGGCGCACACTGAGGTCAGCAGGAGGGCCGGGTCGGCGTCGTCGTCGCCGGCAGCCTGCGCGAGGTGCGCCTGCTCGAGCTTCCTGGTGTTGCAGTCCCGGGCCCAATGGCCCAACTTCTTGCAGTACCTGCACTGATCCGTGGGGCGAGGGCCATTGCGCGAACCGCCGCCTCGGCCGCGTCCTCGCCCACCACGCCCCCTGGGATTGGACCCAGAGGCGCTGTGGCTGCCGCCGTTGTTGCTGTTGCCGCTGGCGCCGCTGCCGTTGCCACGCTCGCGGTTCTTCCGGCGTGCGTCCCACTCCGCCTCCGTCATCAGGAGGGTCCCGGAGCTTGAGCCACCGGAGTCGTCGAGGCCGTAGCGCTCCTCCATAGAGCGGAGCCGCCCCGTCAACTCCTCGATGGTGAGAGTGCTCACGTCGAGCAGCGTCTCGATGGCAATCGCCACCTGCGAATAGCGCCGTGGAACAACACGAAGGAACTTGGTGACTACCTTTGCATCTTCAATGTTGTCTCCGACGGTGCGCAGGTTGTTGACGAGGGACGTGATCCGCATCCCGAACGCGTCGACCGACTCCCCGTCCTTGAAGGAGATGGACTCGAACTCGCTGCGGAGGCGTTGCGCCGTCGCCTGGCGCGCCCGCTCGACGCCCATCCGCAGCACCTTCACCGCCTCCCACGCCTCCTTCGCGGACGGCTTGACAGCAAGGATGCCGTGCATGTCCGCGGGTACGGCGCGTAAGATCGCCGCCATGGCCGCACTGTCCTCGCGCTCGATGTCGCACCCCAGCTCGATTGCGTCCCAAAGGCCCTGGGCCTTCAGGTTGACCTTCATGACGAGTGCCCACTCGATGTAGTTGGTCGAGGTGAGCTCGGGGTAGACGAACGAGCCGCCGCCGTGCTCCCGCACGACGCGCTCCTGAACCACCACAGCTTGGCTGCCGCGCCTGGTCCTACTCCTTCCCCGTCGCTGCGACGGAGGAGTCAGGGACCTGGTCGGCGTGCGAGCGCCGCCGCGCCCGTCAGCAGACATGGTCTCAGGATCGGGAAAATGGCTCTGATGCCACTTGTTGTGATCAAACGAGCGAGGGAGAGAGTTTGTGCTGCGTAAGTCTGCAGCTTTTCTTCCTTGGCCTTCTGCCTTTTGTTTCAGAACGAAAGCAAACGCAATACACGCGATCAACCCACGATCGATCCAGACGCGCCATCCCACGTCCATGATGCATGAGAGTCGGACGTGCTGCTCCTAGGTACTCGCCACGATGCGCACTCATGGTGGCCCTGGCCTAATCTTTAGGGAAAGAGGAAACTGAATCCTAACCAACTAGCTAACTGAAGGGAGAGAAAAAACAGCAGATAAACGGAGCGGCGCGAGACAGGTTCAACCCCAACAGTGTCCACGGTATCAAGGAATGACATGACGGGCTTCAGGGTTTGGCTGTGCACGGACAACCCCGCTCACATCCCCTCGCAGCGCATTGTCGTTGTTGAGGAACCGTCGAGGCACAGCCAGCTGGCGGTGTGCGCTGTGGGTGATGTGGATGCAATCTGGTACCATGTTAGTATTGTTCAGGAACCTGAGGCCATTTGTGTGGTCGCTCCGAAGAGCGGTGTGCCGGTGCCACCTCCGCCACTGCCATCAGACTAGGATGGATATGCAGGCGATTACCACTAGGCCAGCGTCGGCCGACTGCGGGTCCCGAGGATGGCCCTGTTGGGCCGGTGGCACCATCGTGGTGGCATCCACGGAGAATGGGGCTTCCCCCACATCTGCGCAAAAGCAAGGCCATTCCCAGGGCCTATGGGACCGTACCACGATCGTCGGGGGTGGTTGGTCGGCTTGGAGACAGCGAGGAGCGTCCAGAGAATTCGCCAGCCTCCATTAACCAACCCCGTGGGCGGTTTCTGGCGCATGAGGACTACTAGGGCCAATGGGTGGATGCGGGAGGCCCACCATGACACTGGTCGCCCGACATAAGGCTGGTCACAATGGACAAGAACATAGTCTTGTAACTTACACACTTCCTTAGACTATGTTACTACCTTCACAGTGGGTAGGAACATCTATGTAGTGTCATGCAACAATGTATTTATTAGGTTATAGACTCATTATTTCTTGGAGTGTGTGATGTTCCGGTAACTTAGCTAGTTACCACAAGCACCTCTCTCTTCATTAAATATGTGACACATAAGCAAAGTTGTATTGGAGTGTGTGATGTTACTCCTAAGTTCCTCCCCATTGTGACCAGCCTAAGGACTAGGGACTCGGATTTGATTCGCGTTGGCACATGGGCCATTAGCCTTCCAGAAAATGTGCCTAATGCTACTTTTCAGGAGAATCTCAAATAGGAGCTCTGCCAACACGGATCCCACCATGATCTCTTTGCTGGGCGGTTGTACAGAGTTGGGGGCCCCACCATAGTGCATGGCTGGCCTCTGCATGGTGAGGGGACACCTCCATGCACAAATTTAAACAACTGGTTCATGGTGAGCCTTCCGGAGGAGATTGGAGAGACAAACGCGGTGCCTACTATACGTAACGTGGGTCTCACCGCCACACCGCTTGATGAGCAGGGAGAGACCATGGCCGCACCTGCTACGCAAGAGGAAATGCTACCTACGCCAACCCCACCCGTTGCGCAACAGATTGAGCCACCAGCTCCTGACACGTCTCCAATGTATCTATAACTTTTGATTGTTCCATGCTGTTTTATTATCAATCTTGGACGCTTTATAATCATTTTATAGTCATTTTATACCATTTTTGGTACTAACCTATTGACATAGTGCCAAGTGCCAGTTCCTATTCTTTTCATGTTTTTTACATTGCAGAAAATCAATATCAAACAGAGTCCAAATGCTATAAAACTTTATGGAGATTTTTTATGGGCCAGAAGGAAGGCATTGAGCCCTGGTTGCACCTGGGGGGTACCCCAAGGAGGGCACAACCCACCAGGCCGTGCCAGGAGGCCCAGGCGCGCCCTGGTGGGTTGTGCCCACCTCGGCTGCCCCCTGAACCGCTTCTTTGCTCTATAAATAGCCCAAAAATACCAGAACCCTAGGGGAGTTGACGAAATATTCATCCAGCCGCCGCAGAGTCCAGAACCATCAGATCCAATCTAGACACCATCTCGGATGGGGTTCACCACCTCCATTGGTGCCTCTCCGATGATGTGTGAGTAGTTATTTGTAGACCTCCGGGTCCGTAGTTAGTAGCTAGATGGCTTCATCTCTCTCTCTTGATTCTCAATACAATTGTCTCTTGGAGATCCATATGATGTAACTCTTTTGCGGTGTGTTTGTTGGGATCGATGAACTTCGAGTTTATGATCAGATCTATGTTATTGATGATGCCACTTCCGATATGCATGTTCCTATGATGAAACTACTTCTATGATTGATAATACTGTGCAATTAGGTGAATTTCTTCATGAACAATTTGCTAGGGTTAGAGAGAATGAAATTATTGAAACAGATAATATTGATGAAAGTGATGATGAAGATTCTCCCCCTAGATATGAATTTCTTGATGTGCCTGAAGGTTATGTTATGGATGAAGGAACTGCTAGAGACATTTTTGCTTGCAAAGATAGATATGATCTTAAGAAACTGTTAGCTAAGCTGAAAGAAAAGTCTCCGAATGCTAGAATGAAATATGACCCTGCTTTTGCTACTTCACCTATCTGTATTTCTGATAAGGATTATGATTTCTCTGTCGATCCTGAGTTAATTACTTTGGTTGAATCTGATCCTTTTTATGGCTATGAATCTGAAACTGTTGTTGCACATCTTACTAAACTGAATGGTATAGCCACCCTATTCACTCATGAGGAAAAAATTCGTTACTACTATATCCTTAAGTTATTTCCGTTCTCATTAAAGGGTGATGCTCAAACATGGTTTAATTCTCTTGCTCCTGGTTGTGTGCGTAGTCCCCAGGATATGATTTATTACTTCTCTGCTAAATATTTCCCCGCTCATAAGAAACAAGCTGCATGAAGGGAAATATATAATTCCGTGCAAATTGAAGAAGAGAGTCTCCGAGAAGCTCGGGGGAGGCTTCTCCGATTACTTAATGCTTTGCCTGATCATCCTCTCAAGAAAAATGAAATACTTGATATCTTTTATAATGGACTAACCGATGCTTCCAGAGACCACATGGATAGTTGATACGTCTCCATCGTATCTACTTTTCCAAACACTTTCGCCCTTATTTTGGACTCTAACTTGCATGATTTGAATGGAACTAACCCAGACTGATGCTGTTTTCAGCATAATTGCCATGGTGTTATTTATGTACAGAAACAAAAGTTCTCGGAATGACTTGAAACTTTACGAAACGTCTTTTTGGAAATAATAAAAAATCATGGCAAAAGATCAAGACCAGGGGCCCACACCCTAGCTACGAGGGTGGGGGGCGCGCCTGCCCCCTAGGCGTGGCCCCTACCTCGTGGCCCCCCTAGAGCTCCTGCGACATCAAGTAAAACACTATATATTTGCTTTCGGGGAGAAAAAATAGAGAAGAAGGATTCATCGCATTTTACGATACAAAGCCGCCACCAAGCCCTAAAACCTCTCGGGAAGGCTGATCTGGAGTCCGTTCGGGGCTCCAGAGAGGGGAATCCGTCGCAATCATCATCATCAACCTTCCTCCACAAATTTCATGATGCTAACCGCCGTGCGTGAGTAATTCCATCATAGGCTTGCTGAACGGTGATGGGTTGGATGAGATTTATCATGTAATCAAGTTAGTTTTGTTAGGGTTTGATCCCTAGTATCCAATATGTTCTGAGATTGATGTTGCTATGACTTTGCTATGCTTAATACTTGTCACTAGGGCCCGAGTGCCATGATTTGATATCTAAACCTATTATGTTTTCATCAATATATGAGAGTTCTTGATCCTATCTTGCATGTCTATAGTCACCTACTATGTGTTATGATCCGGCAACCCCGAAGTGACAATAACCGGGACCACTCCCGGTGATGACCGTAGTTTGAGGAGTTCATGTATTCACTATGTGTTCATGCTTTGGTCCGGCACTCTATTAAAAGGATGCCTTAATATCCCTTAGTTTCCGCTAGGACCCCGCTGCCACAGGAGGGTAGGACAAAAGATATCATGCAAGTTCTTTTCCATAAGCATGTATGACTATATTTGGAATACATGCCTACATTACATTGATGAATTGGAGCTAGTTCTGTGTCACCCTAGGTTTTGACTGTTACATGACGAACCGCATCCGGCATAATTCTTTATCACCGATCCATTGCCTACGAGCTTTCCATATGTTGTTCTTTGCTTATTTACTTTCCGTTGCTATTGTTACAATCACTACAAAATACTAAAAACATTACTTTTGTTATCATTACCTTTTGCTACCGTTACCACTACTATCATAATACTTTGCTACTAAATACTTTGCTGCGGATATTAAGTTTCCAGGTGTGGTTGAATTGACAACTCAGCTGCTAATACTTGAGAATATTCTTCAGCTCCCCTTGTGTCGAATCAATAAATTTGGGTTGAATACTCTACCTCGAAAACTATTGCGATCCCCTATACTTGTGGGTTATCAAGATTATTTTCTGGCGCCGTTGCCGGGGAGTGTTGCTCTATTATTTGAGTCACTTGGGATTTATATCTGCTTATCATTATGAAGAACTTGAGTGATCCAAAAACCAAGATTTATCCCTCAACTACGAGGGGAGGTAAGGAACTGCCATCTAGCTCTGCACTTGATTCACCTTCTGTTTTGAGTAAGCTTGCGACACCTAAGCCGACTTCTGCTATTGATTTTGATATGTCGCATGTTATTGATGATGCCACTTCTGCTATGCATGATACTTATGATGAAACTACTTCTATGCTTGATACTACTATGCCACTTGGGGAATTTCTTGATGAACAACTTGCTAGGGTTAGAGAGAATGAAATTATTGAAACTGATAATATTGATGAAAGTGAAGATGAAGACTCTCCCCCTAATAAATATGAATTGCCTGTTGTTCCTGAGGGTTATGTTATTGATGAATAAGCTACTAGAGCTATTTTAGCTTGCAATGATAGATATGATCTAAACAGGTTATTAGCTAAATGGAAGCAGCAATCCTTAATGCTAGAATGAAACCTGACCCTGCTTTTGCTACTTCACCTATCTGTGTTACTGATAAGGATTATGAATTCTTTGTTGATCCTGATATAATTACTTTGGTTGAATCTGATCCTTTTTATAGCTATGAATCTGAAACTGTTGTGGCACATCTTACTAAATTAAATGATATAACTACCCTGTTCACTAATGATGAGAGAACTCGCTACTTTTATATCCTTAAAATATTTCCATTCTCATTAAAGGGTGATGCTAAGATATGGTTTAATTCTCTTGATCCTGGTTGTGTGCGTAGTCCCCAGTATATGATTTATTACTTCTCTGTTAAATATTTCCCTGCTCATAAGAAACAAGATGCTTTAAGGGATATACATAATTTTGTGCAATTTGAAGAAGAGAGTCTCCCACAAGCTTGGGGAGGCTTCTCCAATTACTTAATGCTTTGCCTGATCATCCTCTTAAGAAAAATGAAATACTTGATATCTTCTATAATGGACTAACCGATGCTTCCAGAGATTACCTGGATAGTTGTGCTGGTTCTGTTTTCAAGAAGGAACACCGGATGAAGCTGAAATTCTATTAAATAATATGTTGACTAATGAAAATAATTGGACAGTTCCTGAGCCTATTCCTAAACCAAATCTGAAGAAGAGATGTGTTCTATTTCTCAGTCCAGAAGATATGCAAGAGGCAAAGAAATCCATGAAAGAAAAGGGAATTAAAGCTGAAGATGTTAAGAATTTACCTCCTATTAAAGAAATACATGGTCTTAATTTACCGCCTATCGAAGAAATGCATAATTTTAATCCATCTCCTATTGAAGAAACACATGGTCTTGATAACCCGACACAGGTAGTAAAGGTAAATTCTCTCTATAGATATGATAAAGCTGAAATCCCATTTACTAAGTTTGCTAGCCCATGCTTAGATGAGTTTGATAAGTTTATGGTTAAGCAAGAAGACTTCAATGCTTATTTTGGTAGATAATTAAAATGCAGTGATGATATGCTTCAACACTTGGGTGATTATATGGCTAATGTTAAAGGTGAACTTAAACTTATTAGTAAACACGCTTCTTGAAAGAAATATGCCCTAGAGGCAATAATAAAGTTATTATTTATTTCCTTATTTCATGATAAATGTTTATTATTCATGCTAGAATTGTATTAACCGGAAACATGATGCATGTGTGAATACATAGACAAACAGAGTGTCACTAGTATGCCTCTACTTGACTAGCTCGTTAATCAAAGATGGTTATGTTTCCTAACCATGGACAAAGAGTTGTTATTTGATTAATGGGATCACATCATTAGATGAATGATCTGATTGACATGACCCATTCCATTAGCTTAGCACCCGATCATTTAGTATGTTGCTATTGCTTTCTTCATGACTTATACATGTTCCTATGACTATGAGATTATGCAACTCCCGTTTGCCGGAGGAACACTTTGTGTGCTACCAAACGTCACAACGTAACTGGGTGATTATAAAGGAGCTCTACAGGTGTCTCCCAAGGTACATGTTGGGTTGGCGTATTTCAAGATTAGGATTTGTCACTCCGATTGTCGGAGAGGTATCTCTGGGCCCTCTCGGTAATGCACATCACATAAGCCTTGCAAGCATTGCAACTAATGAGTTAGTTGCGAGATGATGTATTACGGAACGAGTAAAGAGACTTGCCGGTAACGAGATTGAACTAGGTATTGGATACCGACGATCGAATCTCGGGCAAGTAACATACCGATGACAAAGGGAACAACGTATGTTGTTATGCGGTCTGACCGATAAAAGATCTTTGTAGAATATGTAGGAACCAATATGGGCATCCAGGTCCCGCTATTGGTTATTGACCGGAGACGTGTCTCGGTCATGTCTACCTTGTTCTCGAACCCGTAGGGTCCGCACACTTAAGGTTTCAATGACAGTTATATTTTGAGTTCATGCATTTTGATGTACCGAAGGTTGTTCGGAGTCCCGGATGTGATCACGGACATGACGAGGAGTCTCGAAATGGTCGAGCCATAAAGATTGATATATTGGAAGCCTATGTTTGGATATCGAAAGTGTTCCGGGTGAAATCGGGATTTTACCGGAGTACCAGGAGGTTACCGGAACCCCCGGGGAGATATATGGGCCTTAGTGGGCTTTAGTGGAAGAGAGGAGAGGTGGCCAGGGCTGGGCCACACGCCCCTCCCCTCCCTTGGTCCGAATAGGACAAGGAGAGGGGGCTGGCCCCTCTTCCTCCTCTCTCTCCTCCGTGAATCCTATTCCAACTAGGAAAGGGGGGGGGGAAGTCCTACTCCCAGAGGGAGTAGGACTCCTCCTGGCGCACCTCTCCTGGCCGGCTGCACCCCCCCCTTTTGAGCCTTTATATACGGAGGCAGGGGCACCCCCTAGAGACACAAGTTGATCCACGTGATCATATTCTTAGCCGTGTGCGGTGCCCCCTTCCACCATAGTCCTCGATAATATTGTAGCAGTGCTTAGGCGAAGCCCTGCGACATTAGTACATCAAGATCGTCACCACGCCGTCGTGCTGACAGAACTCTTCCCCGACACTTTGCTGGATCGGAGTCCGGGGATCATCATCGAGCTGAACGTGTGCTAGAACTCGGAGGTGCCGTAGTTTCGGTGCTTGATCAGTCGGGCCGTGAAGACGTACGACTACATCAACCAAGTTAACGCTTCCGTTGTCGATCTACAAGGGTACGTAGATCACACTCTCCCCTCTCGTTGCTATGCATCACCATGATCTTGCATGTGCGTAGGAATTTTTTTGAAATTACTACGTTCCCCAACAGTGGCATCCGAGCCTAGGTTTTATGTGTTGATGTTATATGCACGAGTAGAACACAAGTGAGTTGTGGGCGATATAAGTCATACTGCTTGCCAGCATGTCATACTTTGGTTCGGCGGTATTGTTGGACGAAGCGGCCCGGACCGACATTACGCGTACGCTTACGCGAGACCGGTTCTCCCGACGTGCTCTGCACATAGGTGGCTTGCGGGTGTCAGTTTCTCCAACTTTAGTTGAACCGAGTGTGGCTACGCCCGGTCCTTGCGAAGGTTAAAACAGCACCAACTTGACAAACTATCATTGTGGTTTTGATGCGTAGGTAAGATTGGTTCTTGCTTAAGCCCGTAGCAGCCACGTAAAACTTGCAACAACAAAGTAGAGGACGTCTAACTTGTTTTGGCAGGGCATGTTGTGATGTGATATGGTCAAGACATGATGCTAAATTTTATTGTATGAGATGATCATGTTTTGTAACTGAGTTATCGGCAACTGGCAGGAGCCATATGGTTGTCGCTTTATTGTATGCAATGCAATCGCGCTGTAATGCTTTACTTTATCACTAAGCGGTAGCGATAGTCGTGGAAGCATAAGATTGGCGAGACGACAATGATGCGACGATGGAGATCAAGGTGCCGCGCCGGTGACGATGGTGATCACGACGGTGCTTCGGAGATGGAGATCACAAGCACAAGATGATGATGGCCATATCATATCACTTATATTGATTGCATGTGATGTTTATCTTTTATTCATCTTATCTTGCTTTGATTGACGGTAGCATTATAAGATGATCTCTCACTAAATTATCAAGAAGTGTTCTCGCTGAGTATGCACCGTTGCGAAAGTTCTTCGTGCTGAGACACCACGTGATGATCGGGTGTGATAGGCTCTACGTTCAAATACAACGGGTGCAAAACAGTTGCACACGCGGAATACTCAGGTTATACTTGACGAGCCAAGCATATACAGATATGGCCTCAGAACACGGAGACCGAAAGGTCGAGCGTGAATCATATAGTAGATATGATCAACATAGTGATGTTCACCAATGAAACTACTCCATCTCACGTGATGATCGGACATGGTTTAGTTAATTTGGATCACATAATCACTTAGAGGATTAGAGGGATATCTATCTAAGTGGGAGTTCTTATGTAATATGATTAATTGAACTTTAATTTATCATGAACTTAGTCCTGGTAGTATTAGCATATCTATGTTGTAGATCAATAGCTCGCGTTGTTGCTTTCATATGTTTATTTTGATATGTTCCTAGAGAAAATTGTGTTGAAAGGTGTTAGTAGCAATGATACGGATTGGATCCGTGATCTAAGGTTTATCCTCATTGCTGCACAGGAGAATTATGTCCTTGATGCACCGCTAGGTGACAGACCTATTGCAGGAGCAGATGTAGACGTTATGAACATTTGGCTAGCTCAATATGATGACTACTTGATAGTTTAAGTGCACCATGCTTAAACGGCTTAGAATCGGGACTTCAAAGACATTTTTAACGTCATGGACCATATGAGATGTTCCAGGAGTTGAAGTTAATATTTCAAGCAAATACCCGAGTTGAGAGATATGAAGTCTCCAACAAGTTCTATAGCTAAAAGATGGAGGAGAATCGCTTAACAAGTGAGCATGTGCTCAGATTGTCTGGGTACTACAATCGTTTGAATCATTTGGGAGTTAATCTTCCAGAGAAAAGAGTGATTGACAGAATTCTCTAGTCACCATCAGCAAGTTAGTAGAACTTCGTGATGAACTATAATATGCAAGGGATAACGGAAATGATTCCCAAGCTCTTCGTGATGCTAAAATCGATGAAGGTAGAAATCAAGAAAAACATCAAGTGTTGATGGTAGACAATACCACTAGTTTCAAGAAAAGGGCAAAGGGAAGAAGGGGAACTTCAAGAAGAACGGCAAGCAAGTTGCTGCTCAAGTGAAGAAACCCAAGTTTTGTCATAAGCCTGAGACTAAGTACTTCTACTGCAAAGGGATTGGTCACTGGAAGCGGAACTACCCCAAGTATTTGGTAGATAAGAAGGATGGCAAAGTGAACAAAAGTATATTTGATATACATGTGTACTTTATAGTGTTTATAGCAACCCCTCAGTACTTGATACTGGTTCAGTTGCTAAGAGTAGTAACTCGAAACAGGAGTTGCAGAATAAACAGAGACTAGTCAAGGGTGAAGTGACGATGTGTGTTGGAAGTAGTTCCAAGATTGATATGATCATCATCGCACACTCCCCTATACTTTCGGGATTAGTGTTGAACCTAAATAAGTGTTATTTGGTGTTTGCGTTGAGCATGAATATGATTTGATCATGTTTATTGCAATACGGTTATTCATTTAAAGAGAATAAATTGTTGTTCTGTTTACATGAATAAAACCTTTTATGGTTACACACCCAATGAAAATGGTTCGTTGGATCTCGATCATAGTGATACACATATTCATAATATTGAAACCAAAAGATGCAAAGTTAATAATGATAGTGCAACTTATTTGTGGCACTGCCGTTTAGGTCATATTGGTGTAAAGCGCATGAAGAAACTCCATGCTGATGGGCTTATGGAATCACTTGATTATGAATCACTTGATGCTTGCAAACCATGCCTCATGGGCAAGATGACTAAGACTCCGTTCTCCGGAACAATGGAGCCATCAACTGACTTATTGGAAATAATACATACTGATGTATGCGATCCGATGAGTGTTAAGGCTCGTGGCGTGTATCGTTATTTTCTGACCTTCACAGATGTTTTGAGCAGATATGGGTATATGTACTTGATGAAACATAAGTCTGAAACATTTGAAAAATTCAAAGAAATTCAGAGTGAAGTGGAAAATCATCGTGACAAGAAAATAAGGTTTCTACGATCTGATCGCGGAGACAAATATTTGAGTTACAAGTTTGGTCTTCAATTAAAACAATGTGGAATAGTTTCACAAACTCATGCCACGTGGAACACCACAGCATAATGGTGTGTCCGAACGTCATAACCGTACTTTATTGGATATAGTACAATCTATGATGTTTCTTACTGATTTACCAATATCGTTTTGGGATCATGCATTAGAGACAGCTGGATTCACGTTAAAAAGGGGCACCATCTAAGTCCATTGAGACGACACAATATGAACTATGGTTTGGCAAGAAACCAAAGTTTTCGTTTCTTAAAGTTTGGGGTTGCGATGCTTATAAGAAAAAGTTTCATCATGATAAGCTCAAACCCAAATCAGAGAAATGTGTCTTCATAGGATACCCAAAGGAGACAGTTGGGTACACCTTCTATCACAGATCCAAAGGCAAGACATTCGTTGTTGAGAATGGATACTTTCTAGAGAAGGAGTTTCTCTCGAAAGAAGTGAGTGGGAGGAAAGTAGAACTTGATGAGGTAACTATACATGCTCCCTTATTAGAAAGTAGTTCATCACAGAAACCGGTTTCTGTGACACCTACACCAATTAGTGAGGAAGTTGATGATGATGATCATGAAACTTCAGATCAAGTTACTACTGAGCCTCGTAGATCAACTAGAGTAAGATCCGCACCAGAGTGGTACGACAATCCTGTTCTGGAAGTCATGCTACTAGATCATTATGAAGCTACGAACTATGAAGAATCGATGGTGAGCCCAGATTCCGCAAAATGGCTTGAGGCCATGAAATCTGAGATGAGATCCATGTATGAGAACAAAGTATGGACTTTGATTGACTTGCCCAACGATCGGCGAGCCATTGAGATTAAATGGATCTTCAAGAGGAAGATGGATGCTGATAGTAGTGTTACTATCTACAAAGCTAGAATTGTCGCAAAAGGTTTTCTACAAAGTTCAAGGTGTTGACTACGATGAGAGTTTCTCACTCGTATCTATGCTTAAGTCTGTCCGAATCATGTTAGCAAATTGCCACATTTTATGAAATCTGGCAAATGGATGTAAAGACTGCATTCTGAATGGATTTCTGGAAGAAGAGTTGTATATGATGCAACCTGAAGGTTTTATCGATCCAAAGGATGCTAACAAAGTGTGTAAGCTCCAGCGATCCATCTATGGACTAGTGCAAGCATCTCGGAGTTGGAATATACGCTTTGATGAGTTGATCAAAGCATATAGTTTTATACAGACTTGCGGTAAAGCCTGTATTTACAAGAAAGTGAGTGGGAGCACTACAACATTTCTGATAAAGTATATGTGAATGATATATTGTTGATTGGAAATAATGTAGAATTATTCTGCAAAGCATAAAGGAGTGTTTGAAAGGAGTTTTTCAAAGAAAGACCTCGGTGAAGCTGCTTACATATTGAGCATCGAAGATCTATGGAGATAGATCAAGACGCTTGATAAGTTTTTTCAATGAGTACATACCTTGACAAGATTTTGAAGTAGTTCAAAATGGAAGAGTCAAAGAAAGAGTTCTTGCCTGTGTTACAAGGGGTGAAATTGAGTAAGACTCAAAGCCTGACCACGGCAGAAGATAGAAAGAGAATGAAAGTCATTCCCTATGCCTTGGCCATAGGTTCTATAAAGTATGCCATGCTGTGTACCAGATCTATTGTATACCCTACACTGATTTTGGCAAGGGAGTACAATAGTGATCTAGGAGTAGATCACTGGACAGCGGTCAAAATTATCCTTAGTGGAATAAGGATATGTTTCTCGATTATGGAGGTGACAAAAAGGTTCGTCGTAAAGGGTTACGTTGATGCAAGTTTTGACACTAATCTAGATAACTCTAAGTCTCGATCTAGATACATATTGGAAGTGGGAGCAATTAGCTAGAGTAGCTCCGTGCAGAGCATTGTTGATATAGATATTTGCAAAATACTTACGGATCTGAATATGACAGACCCGTTGACTAAAATTATCTCACAAACAAAACATGATCACACCTTAGTACTCTTTGGGTGTTAATCACATAGATATGTGAAATAGATTGCTGACTCTAGTAAACCCTTTGAGTGTTGGTCACATGATGATGTGAACTATGGGTGTTAATCACATGATGATGTGAACTATTGCTGTTAAATCACATGGCGATGTGAACTAGATTATTGACTCTAGTGCAAGTGGGAGACTGAAGGAAATATGCCCTAGAGGCAATAATAAAGTTATTATTTATTTCCTTATTTCATGATAAATGTTTATTATTCATGCTAGAATTGTATTAACCGGAAACATGATGCATGTGTGAATACATAGACAAACAGAGTGTCACTAGTATGCCTCTACTTGACTAGCTCGTTAATCAAAGATGGTTATGTTTCCTAACCATGGACAAAGAGTTGTTATTTGATTAATGGGATCACATCATTAGATGAATGATCTGATTGACATGACCCATTCCATTAGCTTAGCACCCGATCGTTTAGTATATTGCTATTGCTTTCTTCATGACTTATACATGTTCCTATGACTATGAGATTATGCAACTCCCGTTTGCCGGAGGAACACTTTGTGTGCTACCAAACATCACAATGTAACTGGGT